>NC_058524.1:358907322-358914822 GCF_904849725.1 Hordeum vulgare subsp. vulgare | reverse complement strand
GACGTCGCCAAAGGTTTGCTCGGGGGCTCCGTCGACATGGCCTGGCAAAACAGGAAAAGGAGTTATGCTCCGGCAACCCCCCTTTTGTACGATAGTCAAGAATTGTCGGCATGTACCTTGCCGGAGGGGAAGTTGCCGGGAAGGTAAAGTCTCCTACTTGTCGGGGACCTGAGGCCCCGGCAAAAGCCCAAGCGCCGAGGGGATAAGTGTTGCGGCACGACAGATAAGTGATAAATATTTCAGATGAGATTTCAGAGTAGATAGGTTGTTTCCTTTCTGGAATGTCCCAATCCATGTTTGAGAAACCTGTGCGTAGATGGAACCTTGTCAGGATCAGTATGCCTAAGTTCTGTTTCGAACTACTTCAATGACCTGAACAGCCACAAAGCACCTTCACACTGTTTCGAACCTGTTCAACAGCCTAAGCGGCTACACAACGCCTTATTTCGCCTCGAGCCGCGCTCGATGATTTAACGGTTGCACTGAGTGCGGCAAGGATCCTTGCCGGTAACGACCCCTCAAGCGAACTGCTAAGGATCCGTTCCTCAAAGAACTAGCGGCAGGACCAGTCACGCAGGCAAGCTTCTGGAAAATGCAAAAGGCATATCATACAAGGGGAAAGATCAGACGCAAAGGAAACAACATTTCATTCATTTGTTTGTAACAAACTCAGACATATTACATGAATGATTTTTGCTACTCTAAACTATGGTACTGCCTTTTGGCAAGGGACATGCTCTCCGGACAAAAGTTCAAGAAGACAAAAAGGGGGACGACCCCCGGCGCAACCCAGGTTGGTTTCTCCTAGACCAGTACTGCATGGAGGAGAACGGGGGTAGAGGACAGGGCGACCGGAGGGGATGAAGAAGCCGGAGCTCACGATCGCACCTCCTCAAAGACGAGGCATCGATGCCGGCTCCGACAAAGTAAACCCACCGGGAGGGGGAGAGGCGTGAGCGGGCCTCGGCGACAGAGCCGACAGTCAGTCCAAGCATGGGGAGTCATACGCCGACTCGACACCCTGAGATCCTGACCGGCCAAGAGCGCCACTGCCGCCACTGTCCTCCTCGTCGCTATCGCTCGAGGAGGTACATTCAGCGCCGCTCGAGCTCTCTTCGCAGCAACCGAGATGCACACCTGAGCACTCATAAAACTTGACATATAGCATATTATTCTCCGCTAGCTTAAAACGGAGGATATGCCCATCCTCGAGGCTGTCGGCGCAGGCGAAGGCTTTCCAGCGCCGCCCGAGCAACATGGAGCAGTGTTTCGGGTACTCCACGTGCACCTGCATAGCTCCATGGGGGCAACCATATGCCCGCAACCACAAGACAGGGGCTTGGCGGCCTCCATCACCCTAGCGAAGGGGCGAGGGAGGTGCAAATGGCCCTCAGGGACGGCGTGCAGTTCCACGAAGAACTCCAACGTTGTCTTGTCCGAGTGCCCGCCCCGCGGAGGAGACGACAGAGGTGCTGAGGAAGCACTCCGCCTCCCCCGGCCACGGCCTCCACGGCGACCGCGGCCCCTCGCCCCTCCGCCACCACGGGCGCTCGTGCCGCCCTCCGCAGTTGCGGCCCCTGAAGTTGTGGCATGATCCGAGTGGGATCCCCTTGCCGCCCTGGCGGCCGATGTTGGCCTCCCTCGTCCCCTAGCCATGGTTAAGGGCGAGCGCCACCTGGAAGTTGGGAAGATTCTTCATATGCAAGCTGGGGGTGGTGAATGTTTCAGGAGTTGATGGATGAGCAAAACCCCCTCGCAAACTTCCTACTTCATAGGGCGAGACGCGGGGGGCTAGATCCCCTCACTCGAGAAACTGCCACCCCTCTCACCCAATCACATATGATCATGGACGAACAGGGAACCGCCCCACTACACCAATGCGTGCGGGGGCGGACCCGGCCATGACTGCGGCCTTTATGGCCACAAACGCCACTTTCCTGACCATTATTGCGCATGCTTCACGCGTGGCAGTAACGCGTCAGGAGGTGGGGAGGCTATTGTGCGCACACTTCTCCACCTCGCGCGCTTGATGCGCGACGTGGGCGAGGGGCGTCTGCAACGGCTCCGAAGCTACAAAGTCCCCTGCCAAGGAAGCCCGTGCACTACTTTGGGCTTGGCCTAGCAGCGCCCCACACGCGTGTGTGGCCCAGGCCCGGGGGCTCCTATCGGTGCACTAGAGACTGGGTTCCCTTGTGCCCCACACTTGTGCTCGGGCATCAGCAACACCCTGAAGGCACTGCACGGGAAGAACAGCAGAAAGGCAATCCAAGACCCACCAAGGCCACGCCCTTCCCTATCTTCATGGGGCGTGGAGTACAAGGGCTCCAGATGCGAGGCCCCGGCAAGCCCTCCTTGCCGAGAAGATTCCTAAGGCCCCGGCAAGCCCACTTCGCCGGGAAGACTCCCGAAGATTAGTAAGACCCCGGCAAGGCTCCCTTGCCGGGAAGGCTCGCACAGATTGGCGAAGCCCTCGACAAGCCCTCCTTGCCGGGGAAGTGTTCAAAGGCTCCGGCTAGCCCTCCTTGCCGGGAAGGTGACCAAGTCACCCAACAGAGACTCCAGGCCAGCAAGCCCCTTCCGCTTGCCGGGTGTCCTCCCCCGTTTCTACCACAATCCGACCGCTCCACCACATCCCTCATGTGCCATCACATTACCCAGGTATTGATTCACCCGAGTACGTGTTGCGACCACCTTGCGGAAGGTCAGGGGTCAGACAAGGCATTTACTGCCCCTGACACCACCGAAGAAGTAGAGCGGTGAATATTGTTCACTATTCACCCTGTGAGCACACTATTGGTACCACTTTGCCTATAAAAGGAGGCCCAAGGCTCATTCTTAAGGGTTGGACCTTTTGGGATTGGAGACTCCGTAATCACCTACTAAGTTAATGTAGCAAATCACTCTACAGTAAGCACATCATACAAACTAAGCACAAGTAGGGTTTTACGCGCCAAGCGGCCCGGACGTGGGTAAAAGACCTTCCGGTGTTGATTGCTAGATCCGCTCTCGGCGCCATACCTCTCTCTCCCCGCCAAACGATATGGGGACTCCTCGAGTTTCCCACAGGTCTCAGTTTTCCCGACACATAGCTTCGCCACTTCTTCTCCCTTGAATTGGTCTCAGAGGAGCAGTGCTCTGGGTGCGCGTCCTTGAAGGTGGCCGACGAATCGGTCCTGGGGGCCCTCAACGTTGAGCTCTTCTCTGAAGCAGAGGGGTTCCGGCGGGGGTGGGTGCATGTCAAAACTGGCAAGGCCAGAGCCCTGTTCTAGCCCCCGTTGACCGCCGCAACGTCGAATCGGGGGTGGATGCGTGAGGAGCTTAATGACCCCTGCTCACGCCGCTCCTGACCCGGCTAGAGAAGATGAAGCGGGTGGGGGTGACTATGGAGATGGTGGTGCGGGAGTTTATCTGTCGGTGGATCGCTCCTCTTCAGCACCACACCCGTCCGATGTGGGCCTACACGTGACCTCTCCCCAGACGTCTTGCGTGAGTTGCTCCGTCAGCTGACTGGTGGCGATGCTGATGAGCTTCCCCAGAATGGCCTCCCATTGTATAACTTCTAGTCCCAGAAGCTCTCGTCGTGGAGATATCGGTCTTCGATGAGTGGGGGGTCCTCCCTGGGGGGAACGCGCGCCCCCGGGGGGCCTCGGCACTTGGGGCTCAGGCCCACAAAAACTATGGTCGTGCCGCCCCTCCCGTAGCCGAGGTAAGCGGTGCATCGCCACCCGCTCCCACGGCTCTTGCTCCGGGCCGAGCCGGGGTTGGTGGTGACGATCGGTCGATGGTGGAAATCGCCGCCCCCTCCTTCAAGCTTCAGCTGAGGGCAGACAGGTCTCCATGCCAAGCCACCCGCGTCAGCCGAAAGAGGAGCTCGCCTGAGGGAGGTCGTCCCACGACGTGGTGGGCTCCGGTGAAGAAGAAGTGGGACGCCGTAGATGAGTAAGCACCCGTACCCTCCTTCGTCCTTTCTTTCTGCGCCTCCCTTCTAAGCCATTGTTATGCAGGCTCTCCACCGGCGGCACGGGAGGCGGGTTGACGCTGCCCGCCCCTGAGATCGCCGAGCATCTTGTTGTTTCTTCCCTCGCACCCCTCGGGGTTCCACCTCCCGAGTCCCTCACGCGTGAGCCTCCCGCGGTCTTCCTCGCCCGTGGCCTTCGGCTCCCCGGAAGAGTTCCGTTCCCCTCGCCCGTGACTCCTCATAGGGTCGTGTTGTGCCCCCCTTCCATGCCCCTTCTGCTTGGTGACGTGGGGCCTTAGGGGGCGCTTATTTTTAATAAAGCGCCTGCGCGTGAGCCCCCAGCCCCCGAACATGGATTCAGGCTGACAGAATCCTCGCGCGGCTCTCCCGTTCTTCATGTAAAAAGTGAGAGCTCTTGCTGGCCACTGGAGCCTGTTGAAGGTTTGCGTGCCGCGCCGTGGGGCTTGCTCTACACTGCGGCGGAGGCGCTTCAGCGTCTAGGGGCGAGGCTTGCCAGCAATGAAGTCCGCCTGGAGGATGAGTGTCAGAACCTTGCGTCGGGGTGGCGCCAGCTTGAAGTTGCCATGCACCTCGACCATCTGCAGCGTGAGCGTGCCCGCGTGGAGGCAGAGGTGTCTCTTGCCGCGGTGGCAGAAGCCTGTGAGCGTGCTCTCTCCGAGGCTCGGGAGGCTGAATGTCGGCGCAGGGCCTCCGAGTATCGCCAAAGGGAGATTTGCACCCTCAACACCGATCTTGAAGAGGAGGCTCAACTGAGGGCCACCCTAGGGGGTACGCCCGCTGAGTTCTTCCCTACCGGCGTGGGCCTTCGGACGTCTGCCGATTCGTTGGCGCTTGTAGAGGTGGAGCAGAACCTGGAGCGGGAGCGTTTGGAGGTGAGGGAGCGCTAGGTGTCGCTTGCTGAGGAATCCCTTGCCTCTCGTGAGGCGAAGCTTGAGGAGGAGATTGACAGGGGGATGGCGGAGGCTCAGCGTTCCCTTCTTCTTGACGATCGTGCAAAGTTGAGGCTCTAGGAGTCCCGCTTCCATGACCGCCGCGACCACTTGAAAAACGAGGCCAATGCCCTCCATAAAAGGTTGGATCAGGATGTGAAACGTTGGCAGGTCGCGCTAGACGCCCATGCTACTGCCGAAGGTAAACTGTCTCTTCTTTACAAACAGGTGAAAGTCGCGGCTTCCCTGGTTGGAGAGACCTCCGGAGAGGCGATCCATGCTCGCGGCCTCCAACTTGAATGCTCCCGGACGTTCCAAACCCTGGAGGGGAGAGCCTCCCGGGATTTGAGCGACATATGTGGTGAGGTCGTCTCAAGCACCCTGGTCCCCGATGATGGTAGTACCTGGGCTTCTTCCTCCGTGTGGTGGAATGTCTTGAGGCAGGTGCCGAGATGGCCCACGCGCTTGCACAGGAGAAGAGTTGTGACCACTTAGGTCAGGCGGCCTCGGACTTCTTCAGCCACTTCCTTTGCTTCGACCCAGACTTTAACTTCGCCGCCATGTTGGATCCGGTGCCAGAGACGATCCGCGTCGCCCTGGCCGAATGGGTTGAGGTCCATGTGGAAGACTTGGTGACAAGGCTTGCTCCCGAAGGCTGCGGCGTGAGCTCTGGCGACAATGCGTCCTCCTGATCCGCCGCCTCGTCCTTCTGATATGGTTATGTACTAGGTTTAACAACAACTTTGATGTATCTGGAGGGTACCTTTCAACGTGTTCTTTGAAGACGAGGTGTGCGCGATGCTTTCCTCCTGGCCGTGACCGCTGCCAGCCCCGTGTTGTCGCGACACTGACGGTCTAACCCGCGAGCATGGCTCCGTTCATGACGCTTCCTCCCTATATGTGGGGCGGTTTGAGGACCCTTTCGGCACTCTGTGTCTGCAGGTCCCGGTCCCGCACATTTCCCTGCCGCCGTGCGGCGCAACCCGTTGCCAACATTGTTCCTCATGGGGCAAAGCCCAGACGCCCTGGGTGCCGACATGGGCGGTACCTGGGTGGTCGAGTGGCCTTGCGACCGGTAAGGCTTCTAAGGCATGTTGCTTAGGAGTCCCCCTTGACACTCAAACCGCTCTAAGTTGACAGGCCCCAGTCCAGCATATTTCCCCACCACCATTAGGTACGACCACGAAGGGCGCGTCTAAGGAGCGGGGCCCCGCCTCCCCCAATACCGACCGGAATTCTAGGACGACATCAAAGAGGGCAAGTGGCATTATGACCGGTAAGGCTCCTAAGGCGTGCCTCAGGAGTCCCCTTTGGCGGTGGAGCGATTCCCCATTCCTCCCCTCTTGTGGTTGCCTCAGGAGGCCCGGCGGGTCTTCCGAGGTTTGCAACACCAATCAAAAAAAAGGGAGAAAGAGAACTTGAGTTTGGTAAAACGAGAGAACATAGAGAAGAAACCCCCGCCCTTATTTTCTTTCCAAAATATTAAGCAAAGAGATCTTCAAGCCTTTGGTAGCTCAAAATACAAAAGGGGAGGCCCTTGAGGGTCGCAACCTGAAACGCAAGAAAGGAACGAGAAAACGGCCGCGTCCGGCACCAAAGCTATTCAACGCCTCCGTCTCCCCCCAGCGCGGAGCATAGGGCTTCCACTAGGTGTGGGAGGGACCCCTCCGCATCCTCGGGGAGGGGGGCTGGGAGTATACATCCTCGACTCGTTATTACGTGAGAGTGTCACGGTGGGGGTGTATCTGGGAGGTCGCGAGGACTCTTTGGCCTCACAAGTGTCCCTACCCCCGAGGCATAGGCGCCTGATTCCTTTTGGGTCGGGCATAGTCATTGGTGGACTGTGTGGATTGCCTCCGATTTCTCCCAGCGCGGAGCGTGGGAGGGACCCCTCCAGGTCCTCGGGGGGCCCTGGGCGTATACAGCCTCGACTGTTTATTACGTGAGAGTGTCACGGGAGGAAGTAGGTTCGGGAAGGATTGAAGGACGATGCAGAGGTGCCATCGGTTAATGCAGGTCCCGGGGACGCTTCGGGAGACCCATACCCCACAGGCGCGTGCCCCGCTCGTGGTCCCTGGGCTCGTAGCGGCGTGGCGTGGTCCACCTTGAGCGAGCCCTCGAGCATGGGAGGAGCCCCCAGCGCTCGTTGGCCGAAGAGCTCGCCCAGACGGTAGTTCCTGAGTCCCCGAGGCATTGCCCCAACATGCCTCGCCGCCCCCACCCCCCCCCCAGGTTCCCGCATTGGTACCTTGGGCCATGCCCCCAGGCCGGGCTAGCCCGACCTGAGGGCAACGGTGGGTACCCGAACACCCGCTGGCGATCGAACGAAGCCGGGACTGGCGACATGGGCGTGTGTTGCACCCTTAGTCCCCAGGCGGGCGTCGGACGCTGCGGAGGAAGGGCGGATATACCACCCCCGTCTTCCAGGTTAGGATCGTCTGCCCCGGGAACATGGGCGTGTGCTCCACCCTCCGTTCCCAGGCTGGGCCATCTTGGCCTGGACACAAGGGTGCGTCCACCGTGTCCCAGGGGAGACATCCCCAGTCCCCAGACCCAGACGTCTGCCCGAAGCAGCTCCCTGCCAGCAAGTGT
>NC_058524.1:358884822-358892322 GCF_904849725.1 Hordeum vulgare subsp. vulgare | reverse complement strand
CCTTAGGCCGTTTGCTCCTAGCCATGCATCAAACAGCACCCGCAGCCAATAGTAGCTTGCCACGTGTACCCTTCTTTTAGTACTAGTTAGCTTTATATTTTTCTGTCTATATTACAAACACAGAAAGTTTCAATCTTGTTTTGCCCACAACTTTTTATCCCGAAGTCCAATGACATTTATTATTTTTCCAGTAGCTCACAAATTTCCTTTAGTTTTTAAAAACATATAATTTGTCTATGTTTGAAATTTTCAAATATAAGTTAGAGCAGATTTAGTTTAAACCTTGTCTTGCCTATTCCAGTAGTTTAAAAAATGATTTTGAGTTGATTCTTTTTACTACTGCTTCCTAGTGATCAAATCGTACTGTGGTAGAAGTTTCAAAATTTGTAAAGTACTTTTACTGGTGTTTTCAATAGAAACAAGTTTTTGCCATACCGGCGCGTGTTGAACTCTTTTACTTAGGCATTAGCAAATACTTACTAGCGATGTTATTTTTACTTGTGGCATGATTGAAGTGCTTATGGTGTGCTTTGTGTTTGTATCGGTAGATCATCCGGAGTGCGAAGCGTGTTACTTAGAAGCGCTCGAGCAAGACAACTATCATCAAGGCAAGTCATCTTGATCATGTTATTTTACCTATGTTTTCGATGCATGGTAGATCACCTTCTTGCCCAATTTGCATGCTGCCTAGGTACTTGGAAACTTTAGTATAAGTTGTAGTATCATGTGGTAGGAACACAACAACCCCGATACTTGGCCCCGGGACGACAATTTCTTAATGCTATGCTTGAGTAGACGGGTTATCGGTTCAGTGTTTACCACGAGTGATGCGAGGTTGATATAATAATCAAGACCGGCTAAGACAAGATTTTTCAAGACCTCGGACGCAATGCAACTCTGTGTGAAGGACGGTTGATCGGCTCCCTTTTAACAACCCAAAATTATAAATTTTGGAATGTTAATATAATTATTAGATTGATTGTTTGTTCGCTTGAGTGATTGAAAGCTTGAGTGAAATTTGAAAACTTTTCAAAACTTTTGAATGAGAGGGAATAAAATGACTTTCCCCTTTTTCCTGTGAACTCAAATTCATTTTTTTTTAAAACCAACGAGAGGAGATAGCATGACTTCTTCAACTACAAAGAATTTGAACCAAGGTGGCACTTGAATTTCCTTTCGATTTTTCATTTGCATTTTGTTTTCTTCTTCACTCACGGAATGTCGGGAACAATACTTTGTGAAACAAGAGAAAAAGAGAGGAGAAACATGACCCTCCAAACCCGGGGATATTCTTGGAAATATTTGAGCCATGACACCCAAGATTTATTTGAGTAATTATTTGCAAAAAGAAATAAAGCATTTAGGGGATTTTCTGAAAAAACATTTTTTTGAAGTATTTCGGCTGTGGAAAAATGTCCATCTTTTTGAATTTATTTTTCTGAAAATTTTAATATATCATACCCCTATATTCCAAGGATATTCTATTTCCTCTTAATCGTATTAATTCCTGTTTTAATAAAAAGGGAAAGAGATCTCTTATTTTAGGAATGTACTTGGGCCACGTTAGGAAACCAATCTGGCCCAATCCCACCTTCTTCTTCCTCCTCATGACCTTCCTTCTGTGGCCATGGCAGAAGCTTCCCAGGAAGCTTCCCTCCCCCGATTCGCGGGCTACACTTCCTTCCCGAGCCTCCCACCACCCCTATAAGAAAGCCCCTCCTCTCCTCGTTCCATTTTCCCCATCAGCTCGTCCTCTCCCTGCCCGTAGCCACGACGCCCCCACCATTGTTGTTCCTGCAAGGAGCCGAACAGAAGAACGCCCAGGAGCACCTGACGCCCCCTTCCTCGCCTCCGGGACCCCCTCCGCCGTTCCCCCTCCCCGCCGGCGACCTCCCCACCTCGCCGGAGCAGCTACCTCGCCGGAGTTCTTCCTCTCTGTCACCCATGGTGAGATTCACGAAATCCCGTATTGCAGTTTTTTCAGAAAATTGCAATCTTAGAAAATTCATATCTATTAGTCTATAACTCAGAATTAGGTGATTCTTTTTGCGTTGGATCAAAAATTTTATTTAGTTTCTGTAGGTATATAATTTGTCTATGTTTGGAGTTATAAAAATTGAGTTAGATCAGATTTGAATTAAAGCTTGTTTTGCTTATTCCGGGAGTTTAAAGATAGCTTTTAATTTGATTCTTTTTGCTGCTGCTTCCTATTGATCATATATTTCAGTAGTTTAAGTTTAAATTTTTTTTAAATATTTTTAATTGGGTTTTTTACCAAAACAGATTCTGTTTTAGTTCTTTTAGGATTATAGCTATTTCTTTTTCTATATTTGTTTTTAAATTAGTTTATTTTATATTTGAGAAATTTTATATTTGGTTTTTTGTTAGATAGCAGTAGGTTTGCAACAAGTTTTGATTTTTATTCTTATTTGTTTGCATGGAATCAATTCTAGTTCTATACTAACTTGCGAATTGATTGCATTGCTAGTTTGATTTCCTATTTTCAAAATACTTATAAAATAATATTGTTTTGTAAATTTTACTTCTGTTATCTTAGTTATTTTATATTTTGTTTTCTTTTATTTTTTCTATTTTTGTGTTTTATTTTCTGTTAGACCAAAAACTATTTAGTGTTTGACGTAGTAGAAGACTCCCTAGTCTTATTTGAAGTTTCCTTCGGATTCTTATTCACTCTCTCTTTTGTTTTGATTGCTAGAATGATTGCTAGTATGAGTGCTTATGTGAATGATATGTTTGTTATATAGATTTCATCGGAGAGTGACGAGTAGTCTATCAAGTTATTTCTCGAGAAATTCTTCTTCGTCAACATCACCAGGCAAGTCACTTTGATCATACTATCACCTATGTTTTATGCATCGTAGTTCTGCCATCCTATGCCCAATTGCATGCTGAGTAGGTACTTGGAATTTTAATATAGTTTGTAGTGTCATGTGGTAGGCACCCAACAACCCCGATACTTGGCCCCGGGACGACAAATTTCATATTGCTATGCTTGAGTAGACGGGATTTCGGTTGAGTGCATAACACGAGTGATGCGAGGTTGATTAAATAATCAAGACCGGTTAAGACAAGATTTTCAAGACCTCGGACGCAATGCAACTCTGGGTGAATGACGGTTGATTGGCTCCCTGGAAAACCCAGTGGATGACCCGGGATGCTGGAGAGGCCATGACATCCTGTGGAAAGCTTCACCCAGGCTCAAAGAGACGGACGGATATTTTCAAGACCCAAGGCTTACCTGCACAGCCACAAGTCATTATGGGCTCTGGCTTGGTTGGACAACGCGGCGACTCTGGACAGACGGTGCTAGCAGATGTAGAAGAACGGTAGGATTGGATGGGCACCGACAGGGATTCAGAGGAACCCGTTGAAAGACCATGTTTTGATCATCCGGTCTTCAAACACCCTGAAGTGCGAGGACATACTCGGAGGTGATCAAATCTTGTGGGGAACGTGTGCAAAACTTTGCAGAGTATTCAAACCTAATCGATTAGCCGTGTCCACGGTCATGGACAACTTGAGCCAAAGGAACTGAAGTTATCTGGATTTCTCAACACCATTAAATATATTTGATGAGGGTAAGTATTGATAACTCGGGTACGAGAACTTGTTGGCGGAACCATCTCGTTAACAACCAACAATGTAGTAACATTTTGCTTTTAGCCCTCTCTTGATGTAGGAGAAAACTTGCTTTTCGCTAAAAACTTATAGCCCCACCTGCCATATATGCATATAGTATAAATGATTACTTTTCACCCCTCTCTTATGTGACTTGCCGGCATATTCAATATGCTGACCTACACGGCTGCAATGTCTTATCTTGCAGATATTTTTCTTCGACGAGTAAGAGTACGATTCAGGGTTACGGTCTACACTCAACTTGCCGTTAGTGTTAATTGGTACTCCACTCCCTTGACAGCTTCCACTAAGATATTTAAGGTATATATCAGTTTTACGCTATTTACATGAGATTGCACTTTGATATATACATTGATGTACTGTGTGTGCCAGCATACTGATCCAGGGATGGCACAGATACACAGAGGCTTGATTCGTTTTGAGTCGGGTCGCTACATCCGTGGAGAACCCAGTGGATGCCCGGGATGCTGGAGAGGCCATGTCATCCTGCGGAAAGCTTCACCCAGGCTCGAAGAGACGGACGGAGACTTCAAGACTCAAGGCTTACCTGCACAGCCACAAGTCATTGTGGGCTTTGGCTTGGTTGGATAACGCGGCGACTCTGGACAGGCGGTGCTAGCAGATGTAGAAGAACGGTAGGATTGGATGGGCACCGGCAGGGATTCAAAGGGACCCGTTGAAAGACCATGTTTTGATCATCCGGTCTTCAAACACCCTGAAGTGCGAGGACAAACCCGGAGGCGATCAAATCTTGTGGGGAACGTGTGCAAAACTCTGCAGAGTGCCCAACCTAATCGATTAGCCGTGTCCACGGTCATGGACAACTTGAGCCGAAGGCATTGAATTTCCCCTGAACTCTCGACACAACTTAATAATGATGTGGGTGTTAACAACTATTCGGGTACGAGAATTGGTTGGCGGAACCATCTCGTTATAAACAAACTATGTAGTAATATTTTCCTTTCAACCCCTCTTGTTGTAGGATAAAACTGGCTTTATGCAAAACTTAGCCCCACCGGCCAAATATGCATGTAGAGATAGTTGATATTATTTTACTCCTCTCTTTGATGACTTGCCGGCATA
Organism: Hordeum vulgare subsp. vulgare; assembly: GCF_904849725.1. NCBI lineage: Eukaryota > Viridiplantae > Streptophyta > Magnoliopsida > Poales > Poaceae > Hordeum > Hordeum vulgare. The sequence continues at coordinate 358,887,579 of NC_058524.1, read as the reverse complement.
TTCAATATGCTGACCTACACGGCTGCAACGTATCATGTTGCAGAGTACTTTTCCGACCAGGAGTGAGGCTACGATCTACGCTCACCGACATGCCCTTGGAGTCGGATGGACTCGTCTACCTGATGCCTCCGCTAGTCTTCGTTAGATATCTCATGAGTTGGCCTTCAGCCACTTTATTGTAATCCTTTATTGTAATAAAGTACTCTTTATGAGATTCGATTAACAAAGCTGTGTGATTGAACTCTTGTATATATACATTATGTATTGTGTGTGTACCAGCATTGATCTTGGGATGGTACGGAAACACCAGAGGCTTGACTCGTCTTGAGTCGGGTCGCTACAGAAATGGTATTCAGAGCACACGCTGACCCTAGGACGTAACCTCTAGGAATGGAAAAGCCTTAGGAAGAAAACTATTTTCTCTTATGTCTATAAATCTTCTATTTCCTCTTCTGATCATTTCTGACTTCTCTCCGATTTTCCAATGTTTAGATGGCCACCTTCATCCCAGTTAAGTTCACGGAGTTTTGCCAGCCCGACGCCACTATGCCATTCGGAAAGGAGCTGGTGCAGATCACCAAGGATTTGAGGATTGCTCTGCCGACTATCACAGGGAAGCCAACTTCGTCTTACGCGGAGGATTCACGCTACAGGATCGAGGTGCATATTCCTGGAAGGACATTCCAGCCGCGCACTGAGCCGATGGATTTCAAGTTCATCGCACCCAACTGGATTCTCGGAAGGGACATGGTGATCCATTGTGCCCTCGGACGTATCAAGGAAGAATACAAAGGCTGCCCAATTTCTCTAGACCTACTCACCGTATCCCGGAGAAACGAAGACGGAGAAATCATCTCAAGCAAGACCAAGGACGCTCTCTTGTCTTATGCCCAGACCTTGGAGAAGTACAGCGGGACTCTGGAGCATCACGTGATCAAGGACGCCAGGAAGATCAAGCAACTGTCACTCCGCGAGCTTGAACTAGAAGAAGCAGCCCGGGAAGCCCACTATGAGAACGAACTGGAGGCGAAGGACTTTCTAGAGCGGATCGAGAAGCTGAAGACTCGAGTTGCATACCTGGAGGAGGAACTGGACATGGGCGAGAACCTTCATCCCGAAGGAGACGTAGCCCCCTTGATCAACAACGACGAGGACTATGAAGAAAGCTCTACCGAAGGACCTGTCACCATGCTTTTCTGAGGAGGACACTTAGACTAGACCACCAAATTTACTTTATCGTTATACATTTTAGGCCGATGTTTAGGATTATCGAATTTTGTATCCCCGTGTGAACCTTTGTGATGATATTGAATAAAATGTGTGGTGTGATACTTGTGTGTTGCATTCATATGGGTAGTGTAATTCCTCTTAGACCATTGTTCTATGCTAATCTCACCCCTCCACAAACATCAGATGCCTCCGAGACGCGGCCCTGAGTCCAACTTTCCGCCGGAACTCACCCAGTTGATCCAGCAACAAAACACCCTGATGCAGCTGATCATCCAGAACCAGAACAATAACAACAACCGTCACCCACCCCAGGCCGACAATCTCACCCGTTTCTTGAGGTTGAACCCTCCAACTTTCTCCAGCAGCATTGAGCCCATTGTGGCAGATGATTGGCTCCGCAAGTTGGAGCGTGAACTTATCACTGCTGGTTGTACTGAAGCTGAGAAGGTGCGTTTTGCCGCGCATCAACTTGAAGGCCCTGCAGCTGCTTGGTGGGAGAACTACACCACCACTTACCCCATTGCTGGAGTCACTTGGGAGCAATTTAAGCAAGCCTTCCGCACCGCACATGTCTCAGTAGGTGCAATGAGTCTGAAGAAGCATGAGTTTCGCAACTTACGCCAGGGGAATCGCTCTGTGGCCCAGTACGTTGATGAATTCAGCATGCTCGCCCGTTATGCACCTGGAGATGTGGCCGATGATGCGGCCAAGCAGGAAAAGTTCTTGGAAGGACTCAATGATGAGCTCAGCATTCAGTTGACTGTAGCCACCTTCAACAACTACCAGGAGCTGGTTGATAAGGCCCTCATCTTGGAAGGGAAACACCAGCAGATGGAGAACCGTAAGCGAAAGTATGGGGTTGGAAAGTTCAACTCCGGCACTCAGCAGAAGCCTCGCTATACCCCCTATTCAGGGAATACCGGGACTGGATCCCGTAAGTTTGGAGGACACGTTCAGCATAACCACCCGGTGCACAACCATGGAGGCCACAACCATGGAGGAAATGGGAACCACCGCAACAACAGCAATTTCAAGAATGGCGGTACTGGCACTCAACAGCATTCAGCTCCAGCTCAGAAGGATCTGACTCACATCACTTGCTTCAAGTGTCAGAAGACGGGACACTATGCCACTGATTGTCCCCAGAACAATCAAGGAAGTGGAAACGACAACGGCAACTCTGCAGCAAAGAAGCCCAATCCTTTTCCTCGAGCTCAGGTGAACCACCTTGATGTTGAAGAGGTCTATGATCACCCCGATACTGTGGTTGGTAAGTTTTTGCTAAATTCACGTCCAGTATTGGTACTTTTTGATTCTGGTGCAACACATTCATTCATATCAACGGTAGTTGTGGAAAAGTATAGTTTGCCAACTAGAACCCTCAGCCAACCTATTAAGGTCAGTTCCCCAGGAGGCATGATGACAGCCGGGATAGGATGCCATGCTTTGAGTCTCAACATCGGGAACCATAATTTTCCCACCGACCTCATCGTATTAGAGTCCCAGGGATTGGATCTAGATCTAACG
>NC_058524.1:358864822-358867322 GCF_904849725.1 Hordeum vulgare subsp. vulgare | reverse complement strand
GGACAACGCGGCGACTCTGGACAGGCGGTGCTAGCAGATGTAGAAGAACGGTAAGAATGGATGGGCACCGACAGGGATTCAGAGGGACCCGTTGAAAGACCATGTTTTGATAATCCGGTCTTCAAACATCCTGAAGTGCGAGGACATACATGGAGGCGATCAAATCTTGTGGGGAACGTGTGCAAAACTCTGTAGAGTACTCAAACCTAATCGATTAGCCGTGTCCACGGTCATTGAAAACTTGAGCCAAAGGAACTGAAGTTATCTGAAATTCTCAACACAAATAATAATATTGATGTGGGTATTATCGACAACATGGGTATGAGATTTGGTTGGCGGAACAATCTCGTTAACAACCAACGATGTAGTAACAATTTTGCTTTTAGCCCCTCTTGTTGTAGGACAAAACTGGCTTTTCGCTAAAAACTGATAGCCCCACTTGCCATATATGCATATAGTATAGATGATTACTTTTCACCCCTCTCTTATGTGACTTGCCGGCATATTCAATATGCTGACCTACACGGCTACAACGTCTTATGTTGCAGATATTTTTCTTCGACGAGTAAGAGTACGATTCAGGGTTACGGTCTACACTCAACTTGCCGTTGGTGTTTATTGGGACTCCACTCCCTTGACTGCTTCCGCTGAAATAATTAAGGTATATATCAGTTTTACGCTATTTACATGTGATTGCACTTTGATATATACACTGATGGACTGTGTGTGCCAGCATACTGATCCAGGGATGGCACAGAAACACAGAGGCTTGACTAGTCTTGAATCGGGTCGCTACATTCTTGGTGTTGTTGGTGGTGTTGTTATCTTTGTTGTTGTTGTTGTTGTTGTTGTTGTTTCGTTGATGTTATTGTTTGGTTGTTGTTGTTGTTGTTGTTGTTTTGTTGTTGTTGTTGTGTAACATCCCAATTTTCCAAATTGGGAATGTTTTACATTGTAGCTAAGCATCTATGCATATTGATTGAAATAAATTTAGCACTTCAATTCTTTCGTCTTTTTGATTTGCATTTCCATCTTTTTCCTCGCACGAAAAGCCCGGGGAAATACTCTCTTGCACGCAAGAGAGAGAGCGGAGGAAAATGACCCTCCAAAGTACGGGCATTTCTGAAATAATTGAGCCAAGAAAATACAAAGTTTATTTGCAAAAATAAAATAAAGCAATTTAGGGAATTTCTGAAAAAAAACATTTTTTTAAGTTTTTATTTTTGCTTTGGAAAAATGTTATTCGGGTAGAGGATATTTTTCTGTTTTTTTGGTATATAATACTCTATATTAAATATTTGATTTATTTCCTTTTATTCACTTTTGTTTTTCTGTTTCGGAAAAGATATAAAAATAGGAAAGTCTTGTTTTTTTTAGGCCGCCGCCCCGAGCGCTTTATAGCTGTGGGCCGCCACCCCCACAGCCCGGGACCGAATCCCCTACATTGCGGCCACCCTTCCCAACCGCCACTCCCTCCCACCCGCCGCCCCGCGGGCCCCGCTGGCCGACCCTCCCCTCTTCCCGCGGTCATCTCCCTCCTCTCCTTCCTAGTTTCTGCCCGACCCCGAGCCAGCATCCCAGGAACTCGGGATCCTCCTGGATCCTCTCCCCCTTCCTTCCCCACTCCCCCTCTCGGCCTATAAGTACCCCAGCCCCCGGCCGCACCCCGTTCCCACCCCGTCCACGTCAAGCCGCCACCCCGAGCCCTCTGCAGCAGCCCCACCGGAGCAGCCGAGCTCCTCCACTTCGGCCACCCCTGGAGCAGCACCCCGGCTCCACTCCCCGCTTCGCCCGACGCCCCTCCTAGGTGGAGGACCGCCGCCGCCACCTCCCCGTCCCTCCACCGCCCCCGGAGCCTCTCCCCTCGTCGGCGACACCACCCTCGCCGGAGTTGCCAGCCCCAGCCACGGTAACTCCCTCCTCTTCTTTGTTGTTTTTTTCTTTTGCTTTGTTAGCCCTTAGATCCATATCCTACGGGTTAGATTAGGTCTTAGAATACCCCTTCGGTTTAGATTAGAAAACCGTGCTGGTCTTTTATCACTTAACACGGTTAACCAGTAGTTTTGTTAGCCCTTGGCCGTTTGCTTCTAACGATTGGAACAAACAACCCCGCAGCCTATCACAGCACGCCACGTATACCCGTGTTAGTTAGCTAGTTAGTTTCTTATTTTTCTGTCTATTTGCAAAAACAGAAAAGTTTCTGTTTTAGTTTGGCCATAACTTTTGATCCCGAAGTCCAATGATATTGATTCTTGTTCCACTAGACTTCAATATTTCTGTAGTTTTTAAAAACATATAATTTGTCTATGTTTGAAATTTTCAAATATAAGTTAGATCAGATTGAGTTTAAACCTTGTTTTGCCTATTCCAGGAGTTTAAAAAATGATTTTGAGTTGATTCTTTTTGCTACTGCGTCCTAGTGACTAAATCTTACTGTGGTAGAATTTGAAATTTTTTTAAAGTATTTTTACTGGTGTTTTCAACAAAAACAAATTTCTGC
>NC_058524.1:358797322-358827322 GCF_904849725.1 Hordeum vulgare subsp. vulgare | reverse complement strand
CCGTTGTTGTTGTTGTTGTTGTTGTTGTTGTTGTTGTTGTTGTTGTTTGTGTTGCTGTTGCTGTTGTTGTTGTTGTTGTTGTTGTTGTTGTTGTTGTTGCTGCTGCTGTTGTTGTTGTTGTTGTTGTTGTTGTTGTTGTTTTTGTTTTTGTTGTTTTTGTTGTTGTTGTTGTTGTTGTTGTTGATCTTGTTATTGGTGTTGTCGTTGCTGTTGATGTTGTTGTTGTTGTTGTTGTTGTTGTTGTTGTTGTTGTTGATATTGTTATTGGTGTTGTTGTTGGTGTTGGTGTTGGTGTTGGTGTTGGTGTTGTTGCTGTTGTTGTTGTTGCTGTTGTTGTTGTTGTTGTTGCTATTGTTGTTGTTGTTGTTGCTGTTGTTGTTGTTGTTGTTGTTGTTGTTGTTGTTGTTGTTGTTTTTTGTTGTTGTTGTTGTTGTTGTTGTTCTGGTTGTTGTTGTTGTTGTTGTTGTTGTTGTTGTTGGTGTTTGTAGCGACCCGACTCAAAACGAGTCAAGCCTCTGTGTTTCTGTGCCATCCCTGGATCAGTATGCTGGCACACACAGTACATCAATGTATATATCAAAGTGCAATCACATGTAAAAAGCGTAAAACTGATATATACCTTAAATATTTCAGCGGAAGGAGTCAAGGGAGTGGAGTCCCAATAAACACCAACGGCAAGTTGAGTGTAGACCGTAACCCTGAATCGTACTCTTACTCGTCGAAGAAAAATATCTGCAACATAAGACGTTGCAGCCGTGTAGGTCAGCATATTGAATATGCCGACAAGTCACATAAGAGAAGGGTGAAAAGTAATCATCTAAACTATATGCATATATGGCAGGTGGTGTTGTAAGTTTTAGCGTAAAGCAAATTTTCTCCTACAACAAGAGAGGGGCTAAAAGCAAAATGATTACTACGTTGTTTGTTGTTAACGAGATGGTTCCGCCAACCAATTCTCGTACCCGAGTTGTCAATAATTCCCACATCAATATTATTATTTGTGTTGAGAATTTCAGATAACTTCAGTTCCTTTGGCTCAAGTTGTCCATGACCATGGACACGGCTAATCGATTAGGTTTGAGTACTCTGCAGAGTTTTGCACACGTTCCCCACAAGATTTGATCGCCTCCGTGTATGTCCTCGCACTTCAGGGGTTTGAAGACCGGATGATCAAAACATGGTCTTTCAACGGGTCCCTCCGAATCCCCGTCGGTGCCCATCCAATCCTACCGTTCTTGTACATCTGCTAGCACCGCCTGTCTAGAGTCGCCGCGTTGTCCAACCAAGCCAGAGCCCATAATGACTTGTGGCTGTGCAGGTAAGCCTTTGGTCTTGAAAATATCCGTCCGTCTCTTTGAGCCTGGGTGAAGCTTTCCGCAGGATGTCATGGCCTCTCCAGCATCCCGGGTTATCCATTGGGTTCTCCAGGGAGCCGATCAACCGTCCTTCACCCAGAGTTGCATTGCGTCCGAGGTCTTGAAAATCTTGTCTTAACCGGTCTTTGATTATTAAATCAACCTCGCATCACTCGTGTTATGCACTCAACCGAAATCCCGTCTACTCAAGCCTAGCAGTATGAAATTTGTCGTCCCGGGGCCAAGTATCGGGGTTGTTGTGTGCCTACCACATGATACTACGATCTATACTAAATTTCCAAGTACCTAAGCAGCATGCAATTGGGCATAGGATGGTAGAACTACGATGCATAAAACATAGGTGATAGTATGATCAAAGTGACTTGCCTGGTATTACTTGATGAAGATAGTCGCTCTCAAAATCCTGATAATTCTACTCGCCACACTCCGAACAATCTATCGTAAATGAATAGCATTCAATAAACATTCATGCCAAAAAGGAAAAACCAAAAGAACATAAGAACAAAATATGTCTTTGTGCAAAATAACAACATACTAAGGTTTAATAAAAAAATAGGTTCTAAGTGTGTTGTAAAGTGAAGGTACATGAATGAGATCAAAAGAGTTAATGGACGAGGAACCATTGCTATATAAGCTCGACTTGCATACACTATGGGAGATGATCAAAACTATTGGGAGAACAACATGAATGTTGTTTGACAAATAGTATAAGACATAAGAATTTATTTGTAGAAAGAATTTCTTGAAGTGGAGCACTACAACGCAAGTTATAGCGAATTGAAGTATGAATTGAATTTGCATTCAAAAGGTCAAGAGAAGTTGAACTGAAGTACAATGGTTATGTACAAAAATATATGACATGAGTGTTTAGGGGTAAAAGGAATCAATTGAAAAGGTGGTACGATTTGCAAGATAAGATCAAATGAATGTTCGAATACAAATTTGAATCGCTCAAATTTGTAAGATTCAAAGGTCGAAACGAATGATCCTACTGGATATAGGAGATCAATATGACCGTGTAGAAAAAAGAATTACTAGATTTGAACTAGCGGATCAAAAGATAAAAATACGTCAATATAACATTGAATCGGCTTAGAACGATGTGAACACTTTTGGGAACTAATAGATAAATCTGATTTGATCAAAATTATAAGTTGAAAAGTTAAAACTAATGATACAAACAGGAAGATTACTTTGATACGAATCCGACGCAATTGGATTCATCTAAAACGGAGCTACAGATAAAAAGATATGATCAAAAGAAGTTTGAATATGAATATGAACAAATTTCGAAATTTGAAAATTACAAAAAGTTTATATGATAGGTTCATCGGATAGGTGGGATCAAGACGAAACTGTAGCGACCCGACTCAACGAGTCAAGCCTCTGGTGTTTCTGTACCATCCCAAGATCATGCTGCTACACACACAGTACATAATGTATATATTCAAGAGTGCAATCACACAGCTTTATTAATCGAAATCTCATAAAGAGTACTTTATTACAATAACGGAGTACCATAAAGTGGCTGAAGGCCAAACTCATGAGATTATCTAACGAAGACTAAGCGGAAGCATCAGGTAGACGAGTCCATCCGACTCCAAGGGCATGTCGCTGAGCGTAGATCCGTAGCCTCACTCCTGGTCGGAAAAGTACTCTGCAACATGATACGTTGCAGCCGTGTAGGTCAGCATATTGAATATGCTGGCAAATCATCAAGAGAGGGAGTAAAATAATAATAACTATCTCTACATGCATATTTGGCCGGTGGAGCTAAGTTTTTGCATAAAGCTAGTTTTATCCTACAACAAAATGGGTCGAAAGCAAAAATATTACTACATAGCTTGTTGTTAACGAGATGGTTCCGCCAACCAGTTCTCGTACCCGAATAGTTGTTAACACCCACATCATTATTAAGTTGTGTCGAGAGTTCAGGGGAAATTCAATGCCTTCGGCTCAAGTTGTCCATGACCGTGGACACGGCTAATCGATTAGGTTGGGTACTCTGCAGAGTTTTGCACACGTTCCCCACAAGATTTGATCGCCTCCGGGTTTGTCCTCGCACTTCAGGGTGTTTGAAGACCGGATGATCAAAACAAGATTGAAAGTTTCTGTTTTCGAAATCTGGACCGAAAATTACTAAACTGCTAGTGCTAATGAGTGGCACACGTGGCAAGCTTCTAATGGCTGAGATGGAGTGCATGAAATAGAGAGAGAGGTTGCTACCCGCTGCTGGAGGTGTTGCACCGGCAAGAAAGGAGATGGCCGGCGAGGAAGGAGGGAGTAGCTCCGGGCGGTGGGGCGTCGGGCGGCGGCAGTGAGGTTCCTCCTCCGCGGGGAAGAGGCGGCGGTGGAGAGAGAGTTCGGGGAGGGCTCCTCCTCCGCGGCGAGGCCGAGGTGCAGCAGCTTTCGGGCTGCTGCCGCTGCTCGCGGCGGCGGCTAGGGCGGCGGCTTGTGGAGGCGGCGGTGGAGAGACGGCGGCTAGGGTTGGGGAGAGGTGACGATGGGGGGGGGGTTATATAGGCTTAGGGGAGGGGAGTAGAAGGAAGGAGAGGGAGAACTTTGGGAAGGAGATCATGGGAGGGAAAATAGGAAAGAGAGGGAGAGGTGGCGGTGGAGATAAAAGGAAAAGGAGGGAGTAGAAATAGGAAAGAGAGAAATAAGGAAAGGGAGGGAGTACTCACGTGGGGAGGGAGTGCATGCATGGAAATTGCATGCGTGCATGCATGGGGGCTGGGCTGAGCCCTTGTGGCTCGGCCTGGCAGTTCTATTTTTTTAAACAAACTAACAGCAGCAAAAAAAAGAAAGAAAACCAAAACAGTAAAAAAATATATATATATTCCTAGCTAACAAAAAGTAGGAAATAATATACATATATGCACTAGAACTTAGGAAAAAACAAAATAACATATACAACTAATATATATATATATAATATATAGGAATCCTAGTTCCAGCTAATGCAACTTTAAAAAAAAAAGTTTTATGCAATAGGTCACACAACTCAATCGAAAAACTCAACAAAAAAAATACTTCGGAGTTTAGAAAATTTGCAAAACCAAAATGGTGACTTTAACTCACAGGGGAGAAGTCATATTATCTCCACTCTGATAAATTGCCCGCAGTCACACAACGATAAAATTTTTCAGAGGAACGCAATGATGCATAAAATGTGGGATGCAAATGAATGATCTATTAACATCCGAATTTACGAAAATTGGGATGTTACAAACCTACCCACCTTAAGATGAATCTCGCCCTCGAGATTCGGGTTGGCTAGAAAATAGGTGCGGGTGGTCTCGACGAAGGTCCTCTTCTCGTTCCCAGGTGGCTTCTTCCTCGGTGTGGTGGCTCCACAACACCTTGCAGAACTTGATGATCTTGCTGCGGGTAACTCTGTTGGCGGTCTCGAGAATCCGGACGGGTTTCTCCTCATATGTCAGATCGCTGTCAAGCTGTATGGCCTCTAGGGGCACTGTATCTCTCAACGGAACATCGGCCAACTCAGCGTGGCATTTCTTCAACTGGGAAACATGGAAGACATCATGAACTCCGGACAATCCTTCCGGCAGTTCCAGTTTGTATGCAACTTCGCTTCTACGTTCAAGAATTTTGTAGGGGCCAATGAAACGTGGTGCTAGTTTTCCTTTCACACCGAATCTCTTGATTCCTCGAAGTGGAGACACCCGAAGATATGCTCGATCTCCCACTTCGTACGTTACTTCCTTGTGTTTGCTGTCGGCATAACTCTTCTGCCTGGACTGAGCTATCTTGAGTCGGTCACGAATAAGCTTGACCTTCTCTTCAGAATCTCGGATAAGGTCGGGACCAAAAAGTTTTAGGTCTCCAACTCCATCCCACATCAACGGTGTTCTGCACCTCCTTCCGTATAGAGCTTCGAAGGGGGCCATCTTCAGACTGGTTTGGTAGCTGTTGTTGTATGAGAACTCGGCATACGGTAAATTGTCATCCCAACTAGACCCATAGTCTAGTGCGCAAGCTCTCAACATGTCTTCCAGAATCTGATTGACTCTCTCGGTCTGTCCATCTGTCTGTGGGTGAAATGCTGTGCTGAACTCCAATCTCGTTCCCAAGGTTTCATGCAGTTGGTGCCAAAATTTTGATGTGAACTGAGTCCCTCTATCAGACACAATGCTCTTTGGTACTCCGTGCAGACATACGATCCTCGTCATATAAATCTTGGCCAGCTTGGCACTAGTGTAGGTAGTCTTCACCGGAATGAAGTGAGCTACCTTGGTCAAACGATCGACCACAACCCAAATAGAATCATAGCCAGAACGGGTCCTGGGTAATCCTGTAATGAAGTCCATACCAAGCTTTTCCCATTTCCATTCGGGTATCGGTAGAGGTTGGAGCAAACCTGCTGGTTTCTGATGCTCGGCCTTTAATTCGCTGACAAACATCGCATATAGCTACGAACTCAGCAATGTCTTTCTTCAATCCTGTCCACCAGAAACTTTCTTGCAGATCCACATACATCTTGGTCTTACCAGGGTGTATCGAGTACGGGGAGTCATGAGCTTCCTGAAGTATCAACTTCCTGAGTTCGGGATCATTGGGCACAGAGATGCGATCCTCAAACCATAAAGTCCCGTGTTCATCCTCACGAAAACCTTTAGCTTTCCCGTCTTCCATTTTCTGCTTAATCTCGGCTATCTCTTTGTCAGCTTTCTGTGCTTCACGGATCTTTTCCGTCAAAGTAGACTGAATTTCCAAAGTGGCAACAAATCCTCTTGGAACTATCTCCAATTTGAGCTCTCGGAGATCATCGACTAACTCCTGGGGTAATCCTCCCGCTGTGAGCGTGTTCACATAACTCTTGCGGCTCAACGCATCGGCTACAACATTTGCCTTGCCTGGGTGATAGTGCAATCTCATGTCATAGTCCTTGATCAACTCTAGCCATCGCCTCTGTCTGAGGTTCAACTCCTTCTGTGTGAAGATATACTTCAGGCTCTTGTGATCAGTGTAAACATCACAACTATTTCCGATTAGGAAATGTCTCCAGGTCTTGAGAGCGTGCACTACTGCTGCTAGTTCCAAGTTATGTGTGGCATAATTCAACTCATGAGGTCTGAGCTGTCTGGATGCATAGGCAACAACATTGCCTTCTTGCATGAGCACTCCTCCGAGTCCTTGACGAGAAGCGTCACAATAAACCTGGAAATCCTTCTGAATGTTCGGCAATATCAAACTGGGGCTGTAACAAGACGTTTCTTCAGCTCTTGAAAACTGGTTTCACATTGCTCAGTCCAAACATACTTGGATTCCTTCTTCAATAACTCTGTCATGGGCTTGGCAATCTTTGAGAAATTCTCAATGAACCTCCGGTAATATCCGGCAAGTCCGAGGAAACTGCGGATCTCCTTGACTGAAGTGGGTGCTACCCATTCGGTGACTGCTGCGACCTTGGCAGGGTCCACTGCTATTCCTTCTCCTGAGATGACGTGTCCGAGAAATCCGACTTCCTTCAACCAAAACTCACATTTGCTGAACTTTGCATATAACTTATGCTCTCGAAGCTTCTCCAGAACTAAACGCAGATGTTCCTTGTGTTCCTCTTCGTTCTTGGAGAATATCAGTATGTCATCGATGAACACCACGACAAACTTGTCCAAGTACTCCATAAATACCTTGTTCATCAGATTCATAAAATATGCCGCAGCATTAGTCAGTCCAAATGACATGACGGTGTACTCATACAAGCCGTACCGAGTGGTAAAGGCTGTCTTGGGTATATCCTGTTCACGAATCTTCAACTGATGATACCCGGATCGAAGATCGATCTTTGAGAATATGCAAGCTCCAACTAACTGATCAAACAGATCATTGATCATCGGCAAGGGGTACTTATTCTTGATGGTCACATCGTTCAATGCACGATAATCGACAACCATTCTCAGGGACTTGTCCTTCTTTTCAACCAAGAGCACTGGGGCTCCCCAAGGTGAAGAACTTGGGCGAATATACCCTTTGTCCAATAACTCTTTAATTTGCTTCTTGATCTCTATCAAGTCGTTAGCGGGCATCCGATAAGGTCTCTTGGATATCGGTGCTGTTCCGGGTAATAGCTCAATCAAAAACTCAATCTCTCTATCGGGTGGCATGCCCGGCAATTCCTCCGGAAATACATCTGGATACTCCTGTACGATCGGTACCTCCTCCTGGACTACTCCCGTGAGAGAGTTTACTCGCTTACTCCGTGTCGGGCGCTGAGACACGTACTTAATCCGCTTCTGCTCGGGGGTGGTGAGCAAAATAGACTTAAGGGCACAGTCAATATTACCTTCATACTTGGCCATCCAATCCATGCCTAGGATTACATCCAATCCCTGGGACTCTAATACGATGAGGTCGGTGGGAAAATTATGGTTCCCGATGTTGAGACTCAAAGCATGACATCCTATCCCAGCTGTCATCATGCCTCCTGGGGAACTGACCTTAATGGGTTGGCTGAGGGTTCTAGTTGGCAAACTATACTTTTCCACAACTACCCTTGATATGAATGAATGCGTTGCACCAGAATCAAAAAGTACCAATACTGGATGTGAATTTAGCAAAAACTTACCAACCACAGTATCGGGGTGATCATAGACCTCTTCCACATCAATGTGGTTCACCTGAGCTCGAGGAAAAGGATTGGGCTTCTTTGCTGCAGAGTTGCCGTTGCCATTTCCATTTCCCTCCTTGTTCTGGGGACAATCAGTGGCATAGTGTCCCTTCTTCTGACACTTGAAGCAAGTGATGTGAGTCAGATCCTTCTGAGCTGGAGCTGAATTCTGCTGAGTGCCAGTACCGCCATTCTTGAAGTTGCTGTTGTTGCGGTGATTCCCATGTCCTCCATGGTTGTGGCCTCCATGGTTGTGCACAGGGTGGTTATGCTGCACATGTCCACCAAACTTACCGGATCCAGTCCCGGTATTCCCTGAGTAGGGGGTGTAGCAAGGCTTCTGCTGAGTGCCGAAGTTGAACTTTCCAACCCCATATTTTCGCTTGCGGTTCTCCATCTGCTGATGTTTCCCCTCCAAGATGAGGGCCTTATCAACCAGCTCCTGGTAGTTGTTGAAGGTGGCTACCGTCAATTGGATGCTCAGCTCATCATTCAGTCCTTCCAAGAACTTCTCCTGCTTGGCCGCATCATCAGCCACATCTCCAGGTGCATAACGGGCGAGCATGCTGAAATCATCAATGTACTGGGCCACAGTGCGACTCCCCTGGCGTAAGTTGCGAAACTCACGCTTCTTCAGACTCATTGCACCAGATGAGACATGTGCGGTGCGGAAGGCTTGTTTGAATTGCTCCCAAGTGACTCCAGCAATGGGATAAGTGGTGGTGTAGTTCTCCCACCAAGCAGCTGCAGGGCCTTCAAGTTGATGCGCGGCAAAACGCACCTTCTCAGCTTCAGAACAACCAGCGGTGATGAGCTCACGCTCCATCTTGCGAAGCCAATCATCTGCCACAATGGGCTCAATGCTGCTGGAGAAAGTTGGAGGGTTCAACCTCAGAAAACGGGTAAGGTTGTCGGCCTGGGGTGGATGATGGTTGTTGTTGTTCTGGTTCTGGATGATCAGCTGCATCAGGGTGTTTTGTTGCTGGATCAACTGGGTGAGTTCCGGCGGAAAGTTGGACTCAGGGGCGCGTCTTGGAGGCATCTGATGTTTGTAGAGGGGTGAGATTAGCATAGAACAATGGTCTAAGAGTAATTACACTACCCATATGAATGCAACACACAAGTATCACACCACACATTTTATTCAATCATCACAAGGTTCACACGGGGATACAAAATCGATAATCCTAAGCATCGGCCTAAAACGTAAAACGATAAAGTAAAATTGGTGGTCTAGTCTAAGTGTCCTCCTCAAAATAGCATAGTGTCGGGTCCTTCGGTGGAGCTTTCTTCATAGTCCTCGTCGTTGCTGATCACGGGGGCTACGTCTCCTTCGGGATGAAGGTTCTCGCCCATGTCCAGTTCCTCCTCGAGGTTTGCAACTCGAGTCTTCAGCTTCTTGATCCGCTCCAGAAAATCCTTCACTTCCAGCTCATGCTCATAGTGGGCTTCCCGGGCTGCATCTTCAAGCTCAAGCTCGCGGAGTGACAGTTGCTTGATCTTCCTGGCGTCCTTGATCGCGTGATACTCTAGAGTTCCGCTGTGCTTCTCCAAGGTCTGGGCATAAGACAAGAGAGCGTCATTGGTCTTGCTTGAGATGATGTCTCCGTCTTCATTTCTCCGGGATACCGCGAATAGGTCTGGAGAAATAGGGCAGCCTTTGTATTCATCCTTGATACGTCCGAGTGCACAATGGATCGCCATGTCCCTTCCGAGAATCCAGCTGGGTGCGATGAACTTGAAATCCATCGGCTCAGTATGCGGCTCGAATGTCCTTCCGGGAATATGCACCTCGATCCTGTAGCGTGAATCCTCCGGGTAAGATGAAGTTGGCTTCCCTGTGATAGTCGGCACAGCAATCCTCAAGTCTTTGGTGATCTGCGCCACCTCTTTTCCGAACGGCATAGTGGTGTCGGGCTGGCAAAACTCCGTGAACATAACAGGGATGAAGGTGGCCATCTAAACATTGGAAAAATCGGGGAGAAGTCAGAAATGATCAGAGGGGGAAATAGAAGATATAAGAGAAAATAGTTTTCTTCCTAAGGCTTTTCCATTCCTAGAGGTTACGTCCTAAGGTCAGCGTGTGCTCTGAATACCATTTCTGTAGCGACCGGACTCAACGAGTCAAGCCTCTGGTGTTTCTGTACCATCCCAAGATCATGCTGGTACACACACAGTACATAATGTATATATTCAAGAGTGCAATCACACAGCTTTATTAATCGAAATCTCATAAAGAGTACTTTATTACAATAACGGAGTACCATAAAGTGGTTGAAGGCCAAACTCATGAGATTATCTAACGAAGACTAAGCGGAAGCATCAGGTAGACGAGTCCATCCGACTCCAAGGGCATGTCGCTGAGCGTAGAACCGTAGCCTCACTCCTGGTCGGAAAAGTACTCTGCAACATGATACGTTGCAGCCGTGTAGGTCAGCATATTGAATATGCTGGCAAATCATCAAGAGAGGGAGTAAAATAATAATAACTATCTCTACATGCATATTTGGCCGGTGGAGCTAAGTTTTTGCATAAAGCTAGTTTTATCCTACAACAAAAGGGGTAGAAAGCAAAAATATTACTACATAGCTTGTTGTTAACGAGATGGTTCCGCCAACCAGTTCTCGTACCCGAATAGTTGTTAACACCCACATCATTATTAAGTTGTGTCGAGAGTTCAGGGGAAATTCAATGCCTTCGGCTCAAGTTGTCCATGACCATGGACACGACTAATCGACTAGGTTGGGTACTCTGCAGAGTTTTGCACACGTTCCCCACAAGATTTGATCGCCTCCGGGTTTGTCCTCGCACTTCAAGGTGTTTGAAGACCGGACGATCAAAACAAGATTGAAAGTTTCTATTTTCGAAATCTGGACCGATAATTACTAAACTGCTAGTGCTAATGAGAGGCACACGTGGCAAGCTTCTAATGGCTGAGATGGAGTGCATGAAATAGAGAGAGAGGTTGCTACCCGCTGCTGGAGGTGTTGCACCGGCAAGAAAGGAGATGGCCGGCAAGGAAGGAGGGAGTAGCTCCGGGCGGTGGGGCGTCGGGCGGCGGCGGTGAGGTTCCTCCTCTGCGGGGAAGAGGCGGCGGTGGAGAGAGAGTTCGGGGAGGGCTCCTCCTCCGCGGCGAGGCCGAGGTGCAGCAGCTTTCGGGCTGCTGCCGCTGCTCGCGGCGGCGGCTAGGGCGGCGGCTTGTGGAGGCGGCGGTGGAGAGACGGCGGCTAGGGTTGGGGAGAGGTGACGGTGGGGGGGGGGGGTTTATATAGGCTTAGGGGAGGGGAGTAGAAGGAAGGAGAGGGAGAACTTTGGGAAGGAGATCATGGGAGGGAAAATAGGAAAGAGAGGGAGAGGTGGCGGTGGAGACAAAAGGAAAAGGAGGGAGTAGAAATAGGAAAGAGAGAAATAAGGAAAGGGAGGGAGTACTCACGTGGGGAGGGAGTGCATGCATGGAAATTGCATGCGTGCATGCATGGGGGCTGGGCTGAGCCCTTGTGGCTCGGCCTGGCAGTTCTATTTTTTTTTTAAAACAAACTAACAGCAGCAAAAAAAAAGAAAGAAAACCAAAACAGTAAAAAAATATATATATATATTCCTAGCTAACAAAAAGTAGGAAATAATATACATATATGCACTAGAACTTAGGAAAAAACAAAATAACATATACAACTAATATATATATATATAATATATATAGGAATCCTAGTTCACCTAATGCAACTTAAAAAAAAGTTTTATACAATAGGTCACACAACTCAATCGAAAAACTCAACAAAAAAAAATACTTCGGAGTTTAGAAAATTTGCAAAACCAAAATGGTGACTTTAACTCACAGGGGAGAAGTCATATTATCTCCACTCCGATAAATTGCCCGCAGTCACACAACGATAAATTTTTTCAGAGGAACGCAATGATGCATAAAATGTGGGATGCAAATGAATGATCTATTAACATCCGAATTTACGAAAATTGGGATGTTACAAACCTACCCACCTTAAGATGAATCTCGCCCTCGAGATTCGGGTTGGCTAGAAAATAGGTGCGGGTGGTCTCGACGAAGGTCCTCTTCTCGTTCCCAGGTGGCTTCTTCCTCGGTGTGGTGGCTCCACAACACCTTGCAGAACTTGATGATCTTGCTGCGGGTAACTCTGTTGGCGGTCTCGAGAATCCGGACGGGTTTCTCCTCATATGTCAGATCGCTGTCAAGCTGTATGGCCTGTAGGGGCACTGTATCTCTCAACGGAACATCGGCCAACTCAGCGTGGCATTTCTTCAACTGGGAAACATGGAAGACATCATGAACTCTGGACAATCCTTCCGGCAGTTCCAGTTTGTATGCAACTTCGCTTCTACGTTCAAGAATTTTGTAGGGGCCAATGAAACGTGGTGCTAGTTTTCCTTTCACACCGAATCTCTTGATTCCTCGAAGTGGAGACACCCGAAGATATGCTCGATCTCCCACTTCATACGTTACTTCCTTGTGTTTGCTGTCGGCATAACTCTTCTGCCTGGACTGAGCTATCTTGAGTCGGTCACGAATAAGCTTGACCTTCTCTTCAGAATCTCGGATAAGGTCGGGACCAAAAAGTTTTCGGTCTCCAACTCCATCCCACATCAACGGTGTTCTGCACCTCCTTCCGTATAGAGCTTCGAAGGGGGCCATCTTCAGACTGGTTTGGTAGCTGTTGTTGTATGAGAACTCGGCATACGGTAAATTGTCATCCCAACTAGACCCATAGTCTAGTGCGCAAGCTCTCAACATGTCTTCCAGAATCTGATTGACTCTCTCGGTCTGTCCATCTGTCTGTGGGTGAAATGATGTGCTGAACTCCAATCTCGTTCCCAAGGTTTCATGCAGTTGGTGCCAAAATTTTGATGTGAACTGAGTCCCTCTATCAGACACAATGCTCTTTGGTACTCCGTGCAGACATACGATCCTCGTCATATAAATCTTGGCCAGCTTAGCACTAGTGTAGGTAGTCTTCACCGGAATGAAGTGAGCTACCTTGGTCAAACGATCGACCACAACCCAAATAGAATCATAGCCAGAACGGGTCCTGGGTAATCCTGTAATGAAGTCCATACCAAGCTTTTCCCATTTCCATTCGGGTATCGGTAGAGGTTGGAGCAAACCTGCTGGTTTCTGATGCTCGACTTTTACTCGCTGACAAACATCGCATATAGCTACGAACTCGGCAATGTCTTTCTTCAATCCTGTCCACCAGAAACTTTCTTTCAGATCCACATACCTCTTGGTCTTACCAGGGTGTATCGAGTACGGGGAGTCATGAGCTTCCTGAAGTATCAACTTCCTGAGTTCGGGATCATTGGGCACAGAGATGCGATCCTCAAACCATAAAGTCCCGTGTTCATCCTCACGAAAACCTTTAGCTTTCCCGTCTTCCATTTTCTGCTTAATCTCGGCTATCTCTTTGTCAGCTTTCTGTGCTTCACGGATCTTTTCCGTCAAAGTAGACTGAATTTCCAAAGTGGCAACAAATCCTCTTGGAACTATCTCCAATTTGAGCTCTCGGAGATCATCGACTAACTCCTGGGGTAATCCTCCCGCTGTGAGCGTGTTCACATAACTCTTGCGGCTCAACGCATCGGCTACAACATTTGCCTTGCCTGGGTGACAGTGCAATCTCATGTCATAGTCCTTGATCAACTCTAGCCATCGCCTCTGTCTGAGGTTCAACTCCTTCTGCGTGAAGATATACTTCAGGCTCTTGTGATCTGTGTAAACATCACAACTATTTCCGATTAGGAAATGTCTCCAGGTCTTGAGAGCGTGCACTACGGCTGCTAGTTCCAAGTCATGTGTGGCATAATTCAACTCATGAGGTCTGAGCTGTCTGGATGCATAGGCAACAACATTGCCTTCTTGCATGAGCACTCCTCCGAGTCCTTGACGAGAAGCGTCACAGTAAACCTGGAAATCCTTCTGAATGTTCGGCAATATCAGCACTGGGGCTGTAACAAGACGTTTCTTCAGCTCTTGAAAACTGGTTTCACATTGCTCAGTCCAAACATACTTGGATTCCTTCTTCAATAACTCTGTCATGGGCTTGGCAATCTTTGAGAAATTCTCAATGAACCTCCGGTAATATCCGGCAAGTCCGAGGAAACTGCGGATCTCCTTGACTGAAGTGGGTGCTACCCATTCGGTGACTGCTGCGACCTTGGCAGGGTCCACTGCTATTCCTTCTCCTGAGATGACGTGTCCGAGAAATCCGACTTCCTTCAACCAAAACTCACATTTGCTGAACTTTGCAT
Source organism: Hordeum vulgare subsp. vulgare (assembly GCF_904849725.1). Classification (NCBI taxonomy): domain Eukaryota; kingdom Viridiplantae; phylum Streptophyta; class Magnoliopsida; order Poales; family Poaceae; genus Hordeum; species Hordeum vulgare. The sequence goes on along the minus strand of NC_058524.1, from coordinate 358,813,036 downwards.
ATAACTTATGCTCTCGAAGCTTCTCCAGAACTAAACGCAGATGTTCCTTGTGTTCCTCTTCGTTCTTGGAGAATATCAGTATGTCATCGATGAACACCACGACAAACTTGTCCAAGTACTCCATAAATACCTTGTTCATCAGATTCATAAAATATGCCGCAGCATTAGTCAGTCCAAATGACATGACCGTGTACTCATACAAGCCGTACCGAGTGGTAAAGGCTGTCTTGGGTATATCCTGTTCACGAATCTTCAACTGATGATACCCGGATCGAAGATCGATCTTTGAGAATATGCGAGCTCCAACTAACTGATCAAACAGATCATTGATCATCGGCAAGGGGTACTTGTTCTTGATGGTCACATCGTTCAATGCACGATAATCGACAACCATTCTCAGGGACTTGTCCTTCTTTTCAACCAAGAGCACTGGGGCTCCCCAAGGTGAAGAACTTGGGCGAATATACCCTTTGTCCAATAACTCTTTAATTTGCTTCTTGATCTCTATCAAGTCGTTAGCGGGCATCCGATAAGGTCTGTTGGATATCGGTGCTGTTCCGGGTAATAGCTCAATCAAAAACTCAATCTCTCTATCGGGTGGCATGCCCGGCAATTCCTCCGGAATACATCTGGATACTCCTGTACGATCGGTACCTCCTCCTGGACTACTCCCGTGAGAGAGTTTACTCGCTTACTCCGTGTCAGGCGCTGAGACACGTACTTAATCCGCTTCTGCTCGGGGGTGGTGAGCAAAATAGACTTAAGGGCACAGTCGATATTACCTTCATACTTGGCCATCCAATCCATGCCTAGGATTACATCCAATCCCTGGGACTCTAATACGATGAGGTCGGTGGGAAAATTATGGTTCCCGATGTTGAGACTCAAAGCATGGCATCCTATCCCAGCTGTCATCATGCCTCCTGGGGAACTGACCTTAATGGGTTGGCTGAGGGTTCTAGTTGGCAAACTATACATTTCCACAACTACCCTTGATATGAATGAATGCGTTGCACCAGAATCAAAAAGTACCAATACTGGATGTGAATTTAGCAAAAACTTACCAACCACAGTATCGGGGTGATCATAGACCTCTTCCACATCAATGTGGTTCACCTGAGCTCGAGGAAAAGGATTGGGCTTCTTTGCTGCAGAGTTGCCGTTGCCATTTCCATTTCCCTGCTTGTTCTGGGGACAATCAGTGGCATAGTGTCCCTTCTTCTGACACTTGAAGCAAGTGATGTGTGTCAGATCCTTCTGAGCTGGAGCTGAATTCTGCTGAGTGCCAGTACCGCCATTCTTGAAGTTGCTGTTGTTGCGGTGATTCCCATTTCCTCCATGGTTGTGGCCTCCATGGTTGTGCACAGGGTGGTTATGCTGCACATGTCCACCAAACTTACCGGATCCAGTCCCGGTATTCCCTGAGTAGGGGGTGTAGCGAGGCTTCTGCTGAGTGCCGAAGTTGAACTTTCCAACCCCATATTTTCGCTTGCGGTTCTCCATCTGCTGATGTTTCCCCTCCAAGATGAGGGCCTTATCAACCAGCTCCTGGTAGTTGTTGAAGGTGGCTACCGTCAATTGGATGCTCCGCTCATCATTCAGTCCTTCCAAGAACTTCTCCTGCTTGGCCGCATCATCAGCCACATCTCCAGGTGCATAACGGGCGAGCATGCTGAAATCATCAACGTACTGGGCCACAGTGCGACTCCCCTGGCGTAAGTTGCCAAACTCACGCTTCTTCAGACTCATTGCACCAGATGAGACATGTGCGGTGCGGAAGGCTTGTTTGAATTGCTCCCAAGTGAATCCAGCAATGGGATAAGTGGTGGTGTAGTTCTCCCACCAAGCAGCTGCAGGGCCTTCAAGTTGATGCGCGGCAAAACGCACCTTCTCAGCTTCAGAACAACCAGCGGTGATGAGCTCACGCTCCATCTTGCGAAGCCAATCATCTGCCACAATGGGCTCAATGCTGCTGGAGAAAGTTGGAGGGTTCAACCTCAGAAAACGGGTAAGGTTGTCGGCCTGGGGTGGATGATGGTTGTTGTTGTGCTGGTTCTGGATGATCAGCTGCATCAGGGTGTTTTGTTGCTGGATCAACTAGGTGAGTTCCGGCGGAAAGTTGGACTCAGGGGCGCGTCTTGGAGGCATCTGATGTTTGTAGAGGGGTGAGATTAGCATAGAACAATGGTCTAAGAGTAATTACACTACCCATATGAATGCAACACACAAGTATCACACCACACATTTTATTCAATCATCACAAGGTTCACACGGGGATACAAAATCGGTAATCCTAAACATCGGCCTAAAACGTAAAACGATAAAGTAAAATTGGTGGTCTAGTCTAAGTGTCCTCCTCAAAATAGCATAGTGTCGGGTCCTTCGGTGGAGCTTTCTTCATAGTCCTCGTCGTTGCTGATCACGGGGGCTACGTCTCCTTCGGGATGAAGGTTCTCGCCCATGTCCAGTTCCTCCTCGAGGTTTGCAACTCGAGTCTTCAGCTTCTTGATCCGCTCCAGAAAATCCTTCACTTCCAGCTCATGCTCATAGTGGGCTTCCCGGGCTCCATCTTCAAGCTCAAGCTTGCGGAGTGACAGTTGCTTGATCTTCCTGGCGTCCTTGATCGCGTGATACTCCAGAGTTCCGCTGTGCTTCTCCAAGGTCTGGGCATAAGACAAGAGAGCGTCATTGGTATTGCTTGAGATGATGTCTCCCACTTCATTTCTCCGGGATACAGCGAATAGGTCTGGAGAAATAGGGCAGCCTTTGTATTCATCCTTGATACGTCCGAGTGCACAATGGATCGCCATGTCCCTTCCGAGAATCCAGCTGGGTGCGATGAACTTGAAATCCATCGGCTCAGTGTGCGGCTCGAATGTCCTTCCGGGAATATGCACCTCGATCCTGTAGCGTGAATCCTCCGGGTAAGATGAAGTTGGCTTCCCTGTGATAGTCGGCACAGCAATCCTCAAGTCTTTGGTGATCTGCGCCACCTCTTTTCCGAACGGCATAGTGGTGTCGGGCTGGCAAAACTCCGTGAACATAACAGGGATGAAGGTGGCCATCTAAACATTGGAAAAATCGGGGAGAAGTCAGAAATGATCAGAGGGGGAAATAGAAGATATAAGAGAAAATAGTTTTCTTCCTAAGGCTTTTCCATTCCTAGAGGTTACGTCCTAAGGTCAGCGTGTGCTCTGAATACCATTTCTGTAGCGACCGGACTCAACGAGTCAAGCCTCTGGTGTTTCTGTACCATCCCAAGATCATGCTGGTACACACACAGTACATAATGTATATATTCAAGAGTGCAATCACACAGCTTTATTAATCGAAATCTCATAAAGAGTACTTTATTACAATAACGGAGTACCATAAAGTGGTTGAAGGCCAAACTCATGAGATTATCTAACGAAGACTAAGCGGAAGCATCAGGTAGACGAGTCCATCCGACTCCAAGGGCATGTCGCTGAGCGTAGAACCGTAGCCTCACTCCTGGTCGGAAAAGTACTCTGCAACATGATACGTTGCAGCCGTGTAGGTCAGCATATTGAATATGCTGGCAAATCATCAAGAGAGGGAGTAAAATAATAATAACTATCTCTACATGCATATTTGGCCGGTGGAGCTAAGTTTTTGCATAAAGCTAGTTTTATCCTACAACAAAAGGGGTAGAAAGCAAAAATATTACTACATAGCTTGTTCTTAACGAGATGGTTCCGCCAACCAGTTCTCGTACCCGAATAGTTGTTAACACCCACATCATTATTAAGTTGTGTCGAGAGTTCAGGGGAAATTCAATGCCTTCGGCTCAAGTTGTCCATGACCGTGGACACGACTAATCGATTAGGTTGGGTACTCTGCAGAGTTTTGCACACGTTCCCCAAAAGATTTGATCGCCTCCGGGTTTGTCCTCGCACTTCAGGGTGTTTGAAGACCGGATGATCAAAAGAAGATTGAAAGTTTCTGTTTTCGAAATCTGGACCGAAAATTATTAAAATGCTAGTGCTAATGAGAGGCACACGTGGCACGCTTCTAATGGCTGAGATGGAGTGCATGAAATAGAGAGAGAGGTTGCTACCCGCTGCTGGAGGTGTTGCACCGGCAAGAAAGGAGATGGCCGGCGAGGAAGGAGGGAGTAGCTCCGGGCGGTGGGGCGTCGGGCGGCGGCGGTGAGGTTCCTCCTCCGCGGGGAAGAGGCGGCGGTGGAGAGAGAGTTCGGGGAGGGCTCCTCCTCCGCGCCGAGGCCGAGGTGCAGCAGCTTTCGGGCTGCTGCCGCTGCTCGCAGCGGCGGCTAGGGCGGCGGTGGGGTGAGGCGCCGGCGGCGGCTTGTGGAGGCGGCGGTGGAGAGACGGCGGCTATGGTTGGGGAGAGGTGACGGTGGGGGGGGGGTTTATATAGGCTTAGGGGAGGGGAGTAGAAGGAAGGAGAGGGAGAACTTTGGGAAGGAGATCATGGGAGGGAAAATAGGAAAGAGAGGGAGAGGTGGCGGTGGAGACAAAAGGAAAAGGAGGGAGTAGAAATAGGAAAGAGAGAAATAAGGAAAGGGAGGGAGTACTCACGTGGGGAGGGAGTGCATGCATGGAAATTGCATGCGTGCATGCATGGGGGCTGGGCTAAGCCCTTGTGGCTCGGCCTGGCAGTTCTTTTTTTTTTTAAAACAAACTAACAGCAGCAAAAAAAAAAAGAAAACCAAAACAGTAAAAGAAAATATATATATTCCTAGCTAACAAAAAGTAGGAACTAATATACATATATGCACTAGAACTTAGGAAAAAATAAAATAACATATACAACTAATATATATATAATATATATATAGGAATCCTAGTTCCACCTAATGCAACTTTAAAAAAAAAGTTTTATGCAATAGGTCACACAACTTAATCGAAAAACTCAACACAAAAAAATACTTCGGAGTTTAGAAAATTTGCAAAACCAAAATGGTGACTTTAACTCATAGGGGAGAAGTCATATTATCTCCACTCCGATAAATTGCCCGCAGTCACACAACGATAAAAATTTTTAGAGGAACGCAATGATGCATAAAATGTGGGATGCAAATGAATGATCTATTAACATCCGAATTTACGAAAATTGGGATGTTACAGAAACTCTAGGCGTTGGTTTCATCTAATTCGGATAAACGAGTAAAAAGTTATGGCTATTTGAAAATTCAGGGCCAAGCTGTTTTACGGAATAAAAGTGCTACGTCTAAAAGAATTCTAATACTAATGTGGAAATACGAAGACTAATTAATATATCTAATTACTCTACCGTATACTAGTGTAGGAATACTAGTCTAGAAATAATAAACTACGGGAGTATAAAAAAATACGAAGAGAAATACCTTTAGAATGCAGAGTAAGAATTAATTCCAATTAGGAGACGACTTCAAGAAATTCCGCCGAAGAGTAGAAAAAAATATTTTTATTTAATAAATCTAGTTAAACCAAAAGATTAATTTAACCCGAAATAGATGATTTTTTGAATGCTCCTATGGATCTATATTTATAGGTGGAAGGGAGGTCTAATGGTCCATAGATAGGAAATGTGGGACTAAACATATACGTAAAGAGGAGAAAATAGAAAAAAGAGAGAAGAAGGGTCGCATGGGCAAAAAAAACTTTGGCCAGCCGCATGAGCAGTTACGGCGAGCCGTGGCCTTTGTTTTTTTTCTCGAACGAACAAATTTTTTTTTAAACAAAGAAGAAAAACGTATCAATGAAAAAGAGAGAACATTTTATATAGACATATTATATATCAAAATTTTCAGAATAAAATTTTCTAAAACATGAACATATTTTCAAAACCAAAAAAAATACTGTAGCGACCCGACTCGAAACGAGTCAAGCCTCTGGTGTTTCCGTACCATCCCAAGATCATGCTGGTACACACACAGTACAAAATGTATATATCCAAGAGTTCAATCACACAGCTTTATTAATCAAAATCTCATAAAGAGTACTTTATTACAATAAAGGATTACAATAAAGTGGCTGAAGGCCAACTCATGAGATTATCTAACGAAGACTAGCGGAAGCATCAGGTAGACGAGTCCATCCGACTCCAAGGGCATGTCGCTGAGCGTAGATCGTAGCCTCACTCCTGGTCGGAAAAGTACTCTGCAACATGATACGTTGCAGCCGTGTAGGTCAGCATATCGAATATGCCGGCAAGTCATCAAAGAGAGGGGGTAAAATAATAACCAACTATCTCTACATGCATATTTGGCCGGTGGGGCTAAGTTTTGCATAAAGCCAGTTTTATTCTACAACAAGAGGGGTTGAAAGCAAAATATTACTACATAGTTTGTGGTTAACGAGATGGTTCCGCCAACCAATACTCGTACCCGAATAGTTGTTAACACCCACATCATTATTAAGTTGTGTCGAGAGTTCAGGGGAAATTCAATGCCTTCGGCTCAAGTTGTCCATGACCGTGGACATGGCTAATCTATTAGGTTGGGCACTGTGCAGAGTTTTGCACACGTTCCCCACAAGATTTGATCGCCTCCGGGTTTGTCCTCGCACTTCACGGTGTTTGAAGACCGGATGATCAAAACATGGTCTTTCAACGGGTCCCTCTGAATCCCTGTCGGTGCCCATCCATTCCTACCGTTTGTCTACATCTGCTAGCACCGCCTGTCCAGAGTCGCCGCGTTGTCCAACCAAGCCAGAGCCCATAATGACTTATGGCTGTGCAGGTAAGCCTTGAGTCTTGAAGTCTCCGTCTGTCTCTTCGAGCCTGGGTGAAGCTTTCCGCAGGATGACATGGCCTCTCCAGCATCCCGGGCATCCACTGGGTTTTCCAGGGAGCCGATCAATCGTCCTTCAACCAGAGTTGCATTGCGTCCGAGGAATTGAAAATCTTGTCTTAGCAGGTCTTGATAATTATATCAACCTCGCATCACTCGTGGTATACACTCAACCGAAAACCCGTCTACTCAAGCATAGCATTAAGAAATTGTCGTCCCGGGGCCAAGTATCGGGGTTGATGTGTTCCTACCACATGATGCTACAACTTATACTAAAGTTTCCAAGTACCTAGGCAGCATGCAATTGGGCATAGGAGGTGATCTACCATGCATCGAAAACATAGGTAAAATAACATGATCAAAATGACTTGCCTTGATGATAGTTGTCTTGCTCGAGCGCTTCTAAGTAACACGCTTCGCACTCCGGATGATCTACCGATACAAACACAAAGCACACCATAAGCACTTCACTCATGCAACAAGTAAAAATAACATCACAAGTAAGGTTTTGCGAAAGCCTAAGCAAAAGAATTTATCGCGCGCCGGTATGGCAGAAACTTGTTTCTGTTGAAAACACCAGTAAAAATACTTTAAAAATTCTGAAACTTCTACCACAGTAAGATTTTATCCCTAGAAAGCAGTAGCAACAAGAATCAACTCAAAATCATTTTTCAAACTCCTGGAATAGGCAGAACAAGGTTTAAACTAAATCTGCTCTAACTTATCTTTGAAAATTTCAAACATAGACAAATTATATGTTTTTTAAAAACTACAGGAAATTTGTGAGCTACTGGAAAAAGAATCAATTTCATTGGACTTCGGGATAAAAAGTTGTGGCCAAAACAAAACAGAAAGTTTCTGTTTTTGCAAACAGGCAGAAAATTATAAACTACTAGTGCTAAAAAGAGGGGTACACGTGGCCTGAGGCTATTGGCTGCGGAGGGTGTTTGTTGGAACGCTTTAGGCAAACGGCCGAAGCTAAGGAAAATCTCCTGGCTAATTGATAAGTGAAAATAAAACCCACTGGTTTTCTAAACTAAACCGAAGAGTTACCTAGTGATCTAATCTAGGCCTTACCTCTTAAATCCAACGGCTAAAAAAAGAAGAACATGAAATACAGAGAGAGGGGAGGGCTACCGTGGCTGGGTGCTGGTACTCCGGCGGGGCCGTCGCCGGTGAGGGAGGGGGAAGCTCCGGGGAGGTGGAGACTTCGGGGGAGGCGGCGGCGGGGCAGTCCTCCTCCTCGGGGGAGGCGCTCGGGGGAGAGAGGGGCTCGGGGGGGGGGGGGGGGTGCTCCCAGGGCTGCCGAAGGGTGGCAGAAGGTGCTGCTCCGGCGGGCGGCAACACCGGTGCTTCGGGCGGCGGCTCGGTGAGCTAGGGTTGGGAACGGGGTCGGCTAGGGGTGGGGAGTATTTATAGGCTGGGAGGGGGGTGCTATGGAAGGGAGAGGGAGAGAATCGGCAGGGAAATCGCGAGCTGGGGAGGGGCTCGGTCTCAGGTACTGGTATGGAAAGAGAGGAGAGGTAGGAGAATGGTGACGTGGAGGGAGAGGGTTCGGCCAGGGTGGGGCCCGCAGGTAAGAGAGAGGGGGGGAAGAGGGAAGGTAAGAGAGGGAGAGAAAATTGGGGAGAGGATCCCACGTTCCTGGTGCAGCTCGGTTTCGGTAGAAGAAACAAGGAAGAAGGAAGAAGAAGGCCGACGTGGAGAGGGAGCTCGGTCGGTGGGGCCCGCAGGTAAGTGAGAGGGAGGAGGAGAGGGAAGGGGTCGGTCGCCCTATATTAAAGGGATTTGATCCCTGGGCAGGAGGATTCGGCCCAATGGCTAAGATGCGCTCGGCGGCGGCGGCTAGAAAATTTCCTAAAATTAAACCTTTTCCGACACAGAAATATAAAATCTAATAAAGGAGAAATAAATCAAAATATCTATATATGGTATTATATATCAAAAAAATTAGAAAAAGAATCTCTACCTGAATAACATTTTTTTAAAGCCAAAATAAAAACTTTTAAAAAATGTTTTTTCAGAAATTCCCAATTTGCTTTATTTTTGCAAAAGAACTTTGGGTTTTCTTGGCTCAAATATTTCAAAAATTTGCCCGCACTTTGGAGGGTCATTTTCCTCCGCTCTCTCTCTTGCGTGCAAGAGAGTTTTCTCCGGGCATTTCTCGCGCGAGGAAAAATGGAAATGCAAAACAAAAGCGAAGGAAAAATCACGTGCAAAAATTTATTTCAAACAATATGCATAGATGCTTAGCTACAATGTAAAACATTCCCAATTAGGAAAATTGGGATGTTACAAACCTACCCACCTTAAGATGAATCTCGCCCTCGAGATTCGGGTTGGCTAGAAAATAGGTGCGGTTGGTGTCGACGAAGATCCTCTTCTCGTTCCCAGGTGGCTTCTTCCTCGGTGTGGTGGCTCCACAACACCTTGCAGAACATGATGATCTTGCTGCGGGTAACTCTGTTGGCAGTCTCGAGAATCCTGACGGGTTTCTCCTCATACGTCAGATCACTGTCAAGCTGTATGGCCTCTAGGGGCACTGTATCTCTCAACGGAACATCGGCCATCTCAGCGTGGCATTTCTTCAACTGGGAAACGTGAAATACATCATGAACTCCAGACAATCCTTCTGGCAGTTCCAGTTTGTATGCAACTTCGCCTCTACGTTCAAGAATTTTGTAGGGGCCAATGAAACGTGGTGCTAATTTTCCTTTCACACCGAATCTCTTGATTCCTCGAAGTGGAGACACCCGAAGATATGCTTGGTCTCCCACTTCGTACGTTACTTCCTTGCGTTTGCTGTCGGCATAACTCTTTTTCCTGGACTGAGCTATCTTGAGTCGGTCACGAATAAGCTTGACCTTCTCTTCAGAGTCTCGGATAAGGTCGGGATCAAGAAGTTGTGGGTCTCCAACTCCATCCCACATCAACGGTGTTCTGCACCTCCTTCCGTATAGAGCTTCGAAAGGGGCCATCTTCAGACTGGTCTGGTAGCTGTTGTTGTATGAGAACTCGGCATACGGTAAATTGTCATCCCAACTAGACCCATAGTCTAGTGCGCAAGCTCTCAACATGTCCTCCAGAATCTGATTAACTCTCTCGGTCTGTCCATCTGTCTGCGGGTGAAAAGTTGTACTGAACTCCAATCTTGTTCCCAAGGTTTCATGCAGTTGGTGCCAAAATTTTGATGTGAACTGAGTCCCTCTATCAGACACAATGCTCTTCGGTACTCCATGCAGACATACGATCCTCGTCATATATATCTTGGCCAGCTTGGCACTCGTGTAAGTAGTCTTCACCGGAATGAAGTGAGCTACCTTGGTCAAACGATCGACCACAACCCAAATAGAATCATAGCCAGAACGGGTCCGAGGTAATCCTGTGATGAAGTCCATACCAAGATTTTCCCATTTCCACTCGGGTATTGGCAGAGGTTGGAGGAAACCTGCTGGCTTATGATGCTCGGCTTTTACTCGCTGACAAATATCGCATATTGCTACGTACTCGGCAATGTCTTTCTTTAATCTTGTCCACCAGAAACTTTCTTTCAGATCCAGATACATCTTGGTGTTGCCGGGGTGTATCGAGTACGGGGAATCATGGGCCTCCTGAAGTATCAACTTCCTGAGTTCGGGATCATTGGGCACATAGATGCGATCCTCAAACCATAAAGTTCCGTTTTCATCCTCACGAAAACCTTTAGCCTTCCCGTCTTCCATTTTCTGCTTAATCTCAGCTATCTCCTTGTCTGATTTCTGTGCTTCGCGGATCTTTTCGGTCAAAGTAGACTGAATTTCCAGAGTGGCAACAAATCCTCTTGGAATTATCTCCAATTTGAGCTCGCGGAGGTCATCGACTAACTCCTGGGGTAATCCTCCAGCTGTGAGTGTGTTCACATAACTCTTGCGGCTCAACACATCGGCTACAACATTTGCCTTGCCTGGGTGGTAATGCAATCTCATGTCATAGTATTTGATCAACTCTAGCCATTGCCTCTGTCTAAGGTTCAACTCCTTCTGCGTGAAGATATACTTCAGGCTCTTGTGATCAATGTAAACATCACAACTATTTCCGATCAGGAAATGTCTCCAGGTCTTGAGAGCGTGCACTACGGCTGCTAGTTCCAAGTCATGTGTGGCATAATTCAACTCATGAGGTCTGAGCTGTCTGGATGCATAGGCTACAACTTTGCCTTCTTGCATGAGCACTCCTCCGAGTCCTTGACGAGAAGCGTCACAGTAAACCTGGAAATCCTTCCGAATGTTCGGCAATATCAGCACTGGGGCTGTAACAAGACGTTTCTTCAGCTCTTGAAAACTGGTTTCACATTCCTCAGTCCAAATATACTTGGATTCCTTCTTCACTAACTCTGTCATGGGCTTGGCAATCTTTGAGAAATTCTCAATGAACCTCTGGTAATATCCAGCATGTCCGAGGAAACTACGGATCTCCTTGACTGAAGTGGGTGCTACCCATTCGGTGACTGCTGCGACCTTGGCAGGGTCCACTGCTATTCCTTCTCCTGAGATGATATGTCCGAGGAATCCGACTTCCTTCAACCAAAACTCACATTTGCTAAACTTTGCATATAGCTTATGCTCTCGAAGCTTCTCCAGAACTAGACACAGATGTTCCTTGTGTTCCTCTTCGTTCTTGGAGAATATCAGTATGTCATCGATGAACACCACGACAAACTTCTCCAAGTATTCCATAAATACCTTGTTCATCAGATTCACAAAATATTCCGGAGCATTAGTCAGTCCAAATGACATGACCGTGTACTCATACAAGCCGTACCGAGTGGTGAAGGCTGTCTTGGGTATATCCTGTTCACGAATCTTCAACTGATGATACCCGGATCGAAGATCGATCTTTGAGAATACGCGAGCTCCAACTAACTGGTCAAACAGATCATTAATCATCGGCAAGGGGTACTTGTTCTTGATGGTCACATCATTCAATGCACGATAATCGACAACCATCCTCGAGGACTTGTCCTTCTTTTCAACCAAGAGCACTAGGCTCCCCAAGGTGAAGAACTTGAGCGAATATACCCTTTGTCCAATAACTCCTTAATTTGCTTCTTGATTTCTATCAAGTCAGTTGCGGGCATCCGATAGGGTCTCTTGGATATCGGGGGCTGTTTCGGGTAATAGCTCAATCAAGAACTCAATCTCTCTATCGGGTGGCATGCCCGGCAATTCCTCCGGAAATACATCTGGGTACTCCTGTACGATCGGTACTTCCTCCTGGACTACTCCCGTGAGAGAGTTTACTCGCTTACTCCGTGTCGGGCGCTGAGACACGTACTTAATCCGCTTCTGCTCGGGGGTGGTGAGCAAAATAGACTTAAGGGCACTATCGATATTCCCTTCATACTTGGCCAACCAATCCATGCCTAGGATTACATCCAATCCCTGGGACTCTAATATGATGAGGTCGGTGGGAAAATTATGGTTCCCGATGTTGAGACTCAAAGCATGGCATCCTATCTCGGCTGTCATCATGCCTCCTGGGGAACTAACCTTAATAGGTTGGCTGAGGGTTCTAGTTGGCAAACTATACTTTTCCACAACTACCCTTCCTATGAATGAATGCGTTGCACCAGAATCAAAAAGTACCAATACTGGGTGTGAATTTAGCAAAAACTTACCAACCAAAATATCGGGGTGATCATAGACCTCTTCAACATCAATGTGGTTCACCTGAGCTCGGGGAAAAGGATTGGGCTTCTTTGCTGCAGGGTTGCCGTTGCCGTTTCCATTTCCTTGCTTGTTCTGGGGACAATCAGTGGCATAGTGTCCCGTCTTCTGACACTTGAAGCAAGTGATGTGAGTCAGATCCTTCTCAGCTGGAGCTGAATGCTGCTGAGTGCCAGTACCGCCATTCTTGAAGTTGCTGTTGTTGCGGTGGTTCCCATTTCCTCCATGGTTGTGGCCTCCATGGTTGTGCACCGGGTGGTTATGCTGAACGTGTCCTCCAAACTTACCGGATGCAGTCCCGGTATTCCCTGGATAAGGGGTGTAGCGAGGCTTCTGCTGAGTGCCGGAATTGAACTTTCCAACCCCATACTTTCGTTTGCGGTTCTCCATCTGCTGGTGTTTCCCCTCCAAGATGAGGGCCTTGTCAACCAGCTCCTGGAAGTTGTTGAAGGTGGCTACAGTCAACTGAATGCTCAGCTCATCATTGAGTCCTTCCAAGAACTTTTCCTGCTTGGCCGCATCATCGGCCACATCTCCAGGTGCATAACGGGCGAGCATGCTGAATTCATCAACGTACTGGGCCACAGAGCGATTCCCCTGGCGTAAGTTGCGAAACTCAAGCTTCTTCAGGCTCATTGCACCAGCTGAGACATGTGCGGTGCGGAAAGCTTGCTTGAATTGCTCCCAAGTGACTCCAGCAATGGGGTAAGTGGTGGTGTAGTTCTCCCACCAAGCAGCTGCAGGGCCTTCGAGTTGATGCGCGGCAAAACGCACCTTCTCAGCTTCAGAACAACCAGCAGTGATAAGTTCACGCTCCATCTTGCGGAGCCAATCATCTGCCACAATGGGCTCAATGCTGCTGGAGAAAGTTGGAGGGTTCAACCTCAAGAAACGGGTGAGATTGTCGGCCTGGGGTGGGTGACGGTTGTTGTTATTGTTCTGGTTCTGGATGATCAGTTGCATCAGGGTGTTTTGTTGCTGGATCAACTGGGTGAGTTCCGGCGGAAAGTTGGACTCAGGGGCGCGTCTCGGAGGCATATGATGTTAGTGGAGGGGTGATATTAGCATAGAACAATGGTCTAAGAGGAATTACACTACCCATATGAATGCAACACACAAGTATCACACCACACATTTTATTCAATACCATCACAAAGGTTCACACGGGGATACAAAAATCGAAAATCCTAAACATCGGCCTAAACGTATAACGATAAAGTAAATTTGGTGGTCTAGTCTAAGGGTCCTCCTCAGAAAAGCATGGTGACGGGTCCTTCGGTGGAGCTTTCTTCATAATCCTCGTCGTTGCCGATCAAGGGGGCTACGTCTCCTTCGGGATGAAGGTTCTCGCCCATGTCCAGTTCCTCCTGCAGGTATGCAATTCGAGTCTTGAGCTTCTCAATCTGCTCCAGAAAGTCCTTCACCTCCAGTTCATGTTCATGGTGGGCTTCCCGGGCTGCTTCTTTGAGTTCAAGCTCGCAGAGTGACAGTTGCTTGATCTTCCTGGCGTCCTTGATCACATGATGCTCCAGAGTCCCGTTGTACTTCTCCAAGGTCTGGGCATAAGACAATAGGGCGTCCTTGGTCTTGCTTGAGATGATTTCTCCGTCTTCGTTTCTCCGGGATACGGTGGATAGGTCTGGAGAAATAGGGCAGCCTTTGTATTCTTCCTTGATACGTCTGAGTGCACAATGGATCGCCATGTCCCTTCCGAGAATCCAGTTGGGTGCGATGAGCTTGAAATCCATCGTCTCAGTGCGCAGCTGGAATGTCCTTTCGGGAATGTGCACCTCGAGCCTGTAGCGTGAATCCTCCGGGTAAGACGAAGTTGGCTTCCCTGTGATAGTCGGCAGAGCAATCCTCAAGTCCTTGGTGATCTGCACCAGCCCCTTTCTGAACGGCACCGTGGTGTCGGGCTGGCAAAACTCCGTGAACTTAACAGGGATGAAGGTGGCCATCTAAACATTGGAAAATCGGAGAGAAGTCAGAAATGGTCAGAAGAGAAAATAGAAGATTTATAGACATAAGAGAAAATAGTTTTCTTCCTAAGACTTTTCCATTCCTAGAGGTTACGTCCTAAGGTCAGCGTGTGCTCTGATACCATTTGTGTAGCGACCCGACTCGAAACGAGTCAAGCCTCTGGTGTTTCCGTACCATCCCAAGATCATGCTGGTACACACACAGTACAAAATGTATATATCCAAGAGTTCAATCACACAGCTTTATTAATTGAAATCCCATAAAGAGTACTTTATTACAATAAAGGATTACAATAAAGTGGCTGAAGGCCAACTCATGAGATTATCTAACGAAGACTAGCGGAAGCATCAGGTAGACGAGTCCATCCGACTCCAAGGGCATGTCGCTGAGCGTAGATCGTAGCCTCACTCCTGGTCGGAAAAGTACTCTGCAACATGATACGTTGCAGCCGTGTAGGTCAGCATATTGAATATGCCAGCAAGTCATCAAAGAGAGGGGGTAAAATAATAACCAACTATCTCTACATGCATATTTGGCCGGTGGGGCTAAGTTTTGCATAAAGCCAGTTTTATCCTACAAAAAGAGGGGTTGAAAGCAAAATATTACTACATAGTTTGTGGTTAACGAGATGGTTCCACCAACCAATACTCGTACCCGAATAGTTGTTAACACCCACATCATTATTAAGTTGTGTCTAGAGTTTAGGGGAAATTCAATGCCTTCGGCTCAAGTTGTCCATGACCGTGGACACGGCTAATCGATTAGGTTGGGCACTCTGCAGAGTTTTGCACACGTTCCCCACAAGATTTGATCGCCTCCGGGTTTGTCCTCGCACTTCACGGTGTTTGAAGACCGGATGATCAAAACATGGTCTTTCAACGGGTCCCTCTGAATCCCTGTCGGTGCCCATCCATTCCTACCGTTCGTCTACATCTGCTAGCACCGCCTGTCCAGAGTCGCCGCGTTGTCCAACCAAGCCAGAGCCCATAATGACTTGTGGTTGTGCAGGTAAGCCTTGAGTCTTGAAGTATCCGGCCGTCTCTTCGAGCCTGGGTGAAGCTTTCCGCAGGATGACATGGCCTCTCCAGCATCCCGGGCATCCACTGGGTTCTCCAGGGAGCCGATCAACCGTCCTTCACCCAGAGTTGCATTGCGTCCGAGGTCTTGAAAATCTTGTCTTAGCAGGTCTTGATTATTATATCAACCTCGCATCACGCGTGGTATACACTAATCCGAAAACCCGTCTACTCAAGCATAGCATTAAGAAATTGTCGT
>NC_058524.1:358767322-358772322 GCF_904849725.1 Hordeum vulgare subsp. vulgare | reverse complement strand
AAGTCGAGCTTATATAGCAATAGTTGATCATCCTTTGACTCTTTTGAGTTGACCCCTTTCACCGTTCCTTTTACAACACCATAATGCCCTATCTTTTTTTATTAAACCTTAGTACGTTGTTATTTTGCACCAAGACATGCTTTGTTCTTATGTTCTCTTGGTTCTTCCTTTTGGCATGAATGTTTATTGAATGCTATTTGTTTACGATAGATTGCTCGGAGTGTGGCGAGTAGAATTATCAGGATTATGAGAGCGACTATCTTCATCAAGTAATACCAGGCAAGTCACTTTGATCATACTATCACCTATGTTTTATGCATCGTAGTTCTACCATCCTATGCCCAATTGCATGCTGCTTAGGTACTTGGAAATTTTAGTATAGATTGTAGTATCATGTGGTAGGCACACAACAACCCCGATACTTGGCCCCGGGACGACAAATTTCATATTGCTATGCTTGAGTAGACGGGAATTTGGTTGATTGCATAACACGAGTGATGCGAGGTTGATTTAATAATCAAGACCGGTTAAGACAAGATTTTCAAGACCTCGGATGCAATGCAACTCTGGGTGAAGGACGGTTGATCGGCTCCCTGGAGAACCCAGTGGATGACCCGGGATGCTGGAGAGGCCATGACATCCTGCGGATAGCTTCACCAGGCTCAAAGAGACGGACAGATATTTTCAAGACCCAAGGCTTACCTGCACAGCCACAAGTCATTATGGGCTCTGGCTTGGTTGGACAACGCGGCGACTCTGGACAGGCGGTGCTAGCAGATGTAGACGAACGGTAGGAATGGATGGGCACCGACAGGGATTCAGAGGGACCCGTTGATGTTTTGATCATCCCGTCTTCAAACACCCTGAAGTGCGAGGACATACTCGGAGGCGATCAAATCTTGTGGGGAACGTGTGCAAAACTCTGCAGAGTACTCAAACCTAATCGATTAACCGTGTCCACGGTCATGGACAACTTGAGCCAAAGGAACTGAAGTTATCTGAAATTCTCAACACAAATAATAATATTGATGTGGGTATTATTGACAACATGGGTACGAGGATTGGTTGGCGGAACCATCTCGTTAACAACAAACAATGTAGTAATATTTTGCTTCGAGCCCTCTTGTTATAGGAGAAAATTGGCTTTATGCAAAACTTATAGCCCCACCTGCCAAATATGCATGTAGAGATAGTTGATTATTATTTTTACCCCTCTCTTTGATGACTTGCCGGCATATTCAATATGTTGACCTACACGACTGCAACGTCTTATATTATAGATATTTTCTTCGACGAGTAAGAGTACGATTCAGGGTTACGGTCTAAACTCAACTTGCCATTGGTGTTTATTGGGACTCCACTCCCTTGACTGCTTCCGCTGAGATATTTAAGGTATATATCGGTTTTACGCTATTTACATGTGATTGCACTTTGATATATACATTGATGTACTTTGTGTGCCAGCATACTGATCTAGGGATGGCACAGATACACAGAGGCTTGACTCGTCTTGAGTCAGGTCGCTACAGAAATGGTATCAGAGCACATGTTGACTGTAGGACGTGACCCTAGAAACTGGAAACTTCTTAGGATAGGACCTCTCAAAAATCTTATTTTCGAGAACACCTTTCACTTCTCATCTCTTCTGATTTCATCAAATGTTCCCTCTCACCTCAAATAGTTATACAGTCCCCTTACCCCTCTGACCTCATGAAGAATCAACGGAGTTCTACTTCAAAGTAAAGAGTATTTCAACATGCATTTGAAGAATAAAAGTGCAACAATTGAAGACTCTCAAGACTCGACGAATTCGAAGACCCTGAAGTGTTCGGATAATTATATGACCATTAGAAGTCCAAACCCCTTTTATATACCCACGTTAGATACGATGATTTGTGAGCCGTCATTGGTCTGTGTTTTCCGACGGCCACAAATAAAACTTGTTCTCAACAATATTGTTTGTATTGTGTGTATCTCCCTCCCTCTCTTACCCGTCTCATCCCCAAAACCTCAACCCTACCAGATGGAGTATGAAGCTGGACTTGTAGTCTCTGGACCAATGACCCAGCTAGAAGCTGAGATATGGATTCAGAATACGGGGAACCACTTCGGGAGCAACTTGATCTCAAGGAAATATGAAGTGGAACACGCTCTCGAGTACTTTACCCAAAGTGCTGCTATCTGGTGGAAAATGCATCATGCCATACAAGGATTTAGTGGAGCAGAAAGTTGGGACGAATTCAAGAAGAGTCTGTTAAGATCCCGTCTTATTCAGAAGTCCTATGATAATCCGAAGAAGAAGACTTGTGCATGCAAGATCTGTGGAGAAATAGGACACACCCAGGAGGAACACAAGGATGGATGCACTCATTGTGAAGAAAATCACCCACCGGAGCAATGCCCAACTAGTCAGGTAACTTGTTTCTTGTGTGAAGGAACCACCCACTACCCAGCGGCGTGTCACATTTACCCCAAGTATCCCTGAAACCCACAGACCCCGGGACTAACAAGGATCAAGTACTATCTTTTTGGAGAAGGAAACTTGTTTCAGCAAAAGTTTTCTTAGGAACATACGAAAGCCAGAGACTTGTGAAGATACGATAGATGTTTCGTTCAGCTTGCAGAACCAATGGATTATCCGAACTTCATTCGTGGACAAGAGAAATTCTGCAACGCTTGTGAGGATGCCCAAGTGTTAGAATGTGAGATTCGCTAAACCTTATACAGAGAAATGATTTGGGTGCGGAATGGATTGATCACCGTGACGACTTACTCTTATCATTTATCTTGCTATTCCGAATGGTAAATGTGAGAGACTTACCCATAGTGAGAGACGACGTTCTTTGAAGCTTTTGTTTAAGCCTTAGAATGGTATGATGAACGCCCCATGTACATGGCATGTGTTGTCACGCGTAGGAAATTTTACGGTGAGGATGAAGCCAAGACCTTTCTCTCTGCAGGATATGCACAAATGGTAGACCACCATGAGAATCATCGATAGGTTATTCAGAATGGTCACGAGACTTGTCAGTTAAGAAGACCCAGTGACGGAAGAATCTTATATCAACAGAAGAACCCTCGATTTTGATGGAAACATTATGAATATAATGGAAGAACTTCACCAAAGAAGTTACCATGAAGAATGTGAAGAGCGAGATGCCAAGACCACAGAGGATTGTTAAAAATTTGAGCGACCAGTAACTCTCATTTTAAGTGTGGTAGCACCCCACTTTGCAGGAGACTATATTTGTTAGAAGACCCCCCAAACCTTAATCTTTTCTTTCTAGCCTCTTCGAATCTCGAGGACGAGATTCATTTTAAGTGTGGTAGTTTGTAACATCCCAAAATTATAAATTTTGGAATGTTAATATAATTATTAGATTGATTGTTTGTTTGTTTGTTTGAGTGATTGAAACGTGAGTGGAATTTGAAACTTATCAAAAAAATGAGAGGGAATAAAATGACTTTCCCAAAATTTTCTATTTTGAATCCCTTTTCAATTTTGAGTTTGAATATTTTCAAAACCCTTTGATTAAAAAAAATTCAAACGAGAGGAGGAAAATGACCCTCCAAAATCAGAGACTATGTCTTGATTCAAATTTTAAGTATTTGCAATTTATTTGAAATTCAAGTTCCTTTTCATTTTAAAGTTATTGCAAAATTGTTTTTGAAGTATTTTTTTGATTTTGAAAATATGTTCATGTTTTAGAAAATTTTAGTCTGAAAATTTTGATATATAATATGCCTATATAAAATGTTCTCTCTTTTTCATTTTTTTCTTTTTTAAAAAAAAACAAGAAAAAAACAAAGGCCACGCCTGGCCGTACCATTCATGTGGCTGGCCAAACTATTGGCACATGCGGCACCTCTTTTGTCCCTCTTTTTTCTATTTTCCCTACGTTACGTATATGTTTAGTCCCACATTGCCTATCTATGGACCATTAGACCTCCCTTCCACCTATAAGTATAGACCCATAGAAGCATCCAAAAATCATCTATTTCGGGTTAAATCAATCTTTTGGTTTAACTAGATTTATTAAATAAAAATATTTTTTCTTCTCTTCGGCGGTATTTCTCGTAGTCGTCTCCTCATTGGAATTTATTCTTACTCTGCATTCTAAAGGTATTTCTCTTCGTATTTTTTTATACTCCCGTAGTTTATTATTTCTAGACTAGTATTCCTACACTAGTATACGGTAGAGTAATTAGATATATTATTTAGTCTTCGTATTTACACATTAGTACTAGAATTCTTTTAGACATAGCAATTTTCTTCCGTAAAACAGCTTGGCCCTGATTTTTCAAATAGCCATAACTTTTTACTCGTATATCCGAATTAGATGAAACCAACGCCTAGAGTTTCGTCTTGATCCCACCTATCGTGTGAACCTATCATATCAACTTTTTGAAATTTTCAAATTTCGAAATTTGTTCATATTCATATTCAAACTTCTTTTGATCATATCTTTTTATCCGTAGCTCCGTTTTAGATGAATCCAATTGCGTCGAATTCGTATCAAATTAATCGTCCCGTTTGTATCATTAGTTTTAACTTTTAAACTTATAATTTTGATCAAATCAGATTTATCTATTAGTGCCCAAAAGTGTTCACATCGTTCTAAGCCGATCCAATGTTATATTGAAATATTTGTATCTTTTGATCCACTATTTCAAATCTAGTAATTCTATTTTCTACACGCTCATATTGATCTCCTATATCCAGTAGCATCATTAGTTTCGACCTTTGAACCTTACAAATTTGAGTGATTCAAATTTGTATTCGAACATTCATTTGATCTTGCCTTGCAAACAGTAGCACCTTTTCCATTGATTTCTTTTGCCCCTAAACACTAGTGTTATGTACTTTCCTATTCATAAAAACCATGCTCCAATTCAAATACTTTTGACCTTTATGGAATTCAAATTCTATTCATACTTCAATTCGCAATAACTTGCGTTGTAGTGCTCCATTTCAAGTAATTCTTTCTACAAATAAATTC
>NC_058524.1:358749822-358759822 GCF_904849725.1 Hordeum vulgare subsp. vulgare | reverse complement strand
TGTAAGTCGAGCTTGTATAGCAATGGTTCCTCGTCCATTAACTCTTTTGATCTCATTCATGCACCTTCACTTTACAACACACTTAGGACCTTTTTACTAAACCTTAGTACGTTGTTATTTTGCACTAAGACATGCTCTGTTCTTATGTTCTCTTGGTTCTTCCTTTTTGGCATGAATGTTTATTGAATGCTATTTGTTTACGATAGATTGCTCGGAGTGCGGCGAGTAGAATTATCAGGATTATGAGAGCGACTATCTTCATCAAGTAATACCAGGCAAGTCACTTTGATCATACTATCACCTATGTTTTATGCATCGTAGTTCTACCATCCTATGCCCAATTGCATGCTGCTTAGGTACTTGGAAATTTTAGTATAGATTGTAGTATCATGTGGTAGGCACACAACAACCCCGATACTTGGCCCCGGGACGACAAATTTCATATTGCTATGCTTGAGTAAACGGGAATTCGGTTGAGTGCATAACACGAGTGATGCGAGGCTGCTTAAATAATAAAGGCCGGTTAAGACAAGATTTTCAAGACCTCGGAAGCAATGCAACTCTGGGTGAAGGACGGTTGATCGGCTCCCTCGAGAACCCAGTGGATGACCCGGGATGCTGGAGAGGCCATGACATCCTGCGGAAAGCTTCACCCAGTCTCAAAGAGACAGACGGATATTTTCAAGACCCAAGTCTTACCTGCACAACCACAAGTCATTATGGGCTCTGGCTTGGTTGGACAACGCAGCGACTCTGGACAGGCGGTGCTAGCAGATGTAGACGAACGGTAGGAATGGCTGGGCACCGACAGGGATTCAGAGGGACCCGTTGAAAGACCATGTTTAGATCATCCGGTCTTCAAACACCCTGAAGTGCGAGGACATACTCGGAGGCGATCAAATCTTGTGGGGAACATGTGCAAAACTCTGCAGAGTACTCAAACCTAATCGATTAGCCGTGTCCACGGTCATGGACAACTTGAGCCAAAGGAACTGAAGTTATCTGGATTTCTCAACACCATTAAATATATTTGAGCAGGGTAATTATTGACAACTCGGGTATTAGAACTGGCTGGCGGAACCATCTCATTAACAACCAACTACGTAGTAATATTTCTCTTTTAGCCCCTCTCTTGATGTAGGAGAAAACTTGCTTTTCGCTAAAAACTTATAGCCCACCCGCCATATATGCATATAGTATAGAAGATTACTTTTCACCCCTCTCTTATGTGACTTGCCGGCACATTCAATATGCTGACCTACACGGCTGCAACGTCTTATGTTGCAGATATTTTTCTTCGACGAGTAAGAGTACGATTCAGGGTTACGGTCTACACTCAACTTGCCGTTGGTGTTTATTGGGACTCCACTCCCTTGACTACTTCCGCTGAGATATTTAAGGTATATATCAGTTTTACGCTATTTACATGTGATTGCACTTTGATATATACATTGATGTACTGTGTGTGCCAGCATACTGATCCAGGGATGGCACAGATAGACAGAGGCTTGACTCGTTTTGAGTCGGTTCGCTACATGTTGTTGTTGTTGTTGTTGTTGTTGTTGTTGTTGTAGTAGCAGTAGTTGTTGTTGTTCTTATTGTTGTTGTTGTTGTTGTTGTTGTTTTTGTTGTTGTTGTTGTTGTTGTTGTTGTTTTTGTTTTTATTGTTGTTGTTGTTTTTATTGTTGTTGTTGTTGTTCTTACTGTTTTGTTGTTGTTGTTGTTGTTGTTGTTGCTGTTGTTGTTGTTGTTGGTGGTGGTGGTGGTGGTGGTGTCGGTGGTGGCGGTGGTGGTGGTGGTGGTGGTGTCGTTGTTGTTGTTGTTGTTGTTGTTGTTGTTGTTGTTCTAGGTGTCGTCGTTGAGGTTGTTGTTGTTGTTGTTGTTGTTGTTGTTTGTTGTTGTTTGTTGTTGTAGCGACCCGACTCAAGACGAGTCAATCCTCTGTGTTTCTGTGCCATCCCTGGATCAGCATGCTGGCACACACAGTACATCAATGTATATATCAAAGTGCAATCACATGTAAATAGCGTAAAACTGATATATACCTTAATTATTTCAGCGGAAGCGGTCAAGGGAGTGGAGTCCCAATAAACACCAACGGCAAGTTGAGTATAGACCGTAACCCCGAATCGTACTCTTACTCGTCGAAGAAAAATATCTGCAACATAAGACGTTGCAGCCGTGTACGTCAGCATATTGAATATGCCGGCAAGTCACATAAGAGAGGGATGAAAATGTCATCTATACTATATGCATATATGGCAGGCGGGGTTGTAAGTTTTAGCGTAAAGCAAATTTTTCTCCTACAACAAGAGAGGGCTAAAAGAAAAATGTTACTACATTGTTGGTTGTTAACGAGATGGTTCCGCCAACCTGTTCTCGTACCCAAGTTGTCAATAATTACTCTCATCAAATATATTTAATGGCGTTGAGAAATCCAGATAACTGCAGTTCCTTTGGCTCAAGTTGTCCATGACCGTGGACACGGCTAATCGATTAGGTTTGAGTACTCTGCAGAGTTTTGCACACGTTCCCCACAAGATTTGATCGCCTCCGAGTATGACCTCGCACTTCAGGGTGTTTGAAGACCGGATGATCAAAACATGGTCTTTCAACGGGTCCCTCTGAATCCCTGTCGGTGCCCATCCATTCCTACCGTTCGTCTACATCTGCTAGCACCGCCTGTCCAGAGTCGCCGCGTTGTCCACCCAAGCCAGAGCCCACAATGACTTGTGGTTGTGCAGGTAAGCCTTGGGTCTTGAAAATATCCGTTCGTCTCTTTGAGCCTGGGTGAAGCTTTCCGCAGGATGTCATGGCCTCTCCAACATCCCGGGTCATCCATTGGGTTCTCCAGGGAGCCGATCAACCGTCCTTCACCCGGAGTTGTATTGCGTCCTGAGGTCTTGAAAATCTTGTCTTAACCGGTCTTTATTATTTAATCAACCTCGCATCACTCGTGTTATGCACTCAACCGAAATCCCGTCTACTCAAGCATAGCAATATGAAATTTGTCGTCCCGGGGCCAAGTATCGGGGTTGTTGTGTGCCTACCACATGATACTACAATCTATACTACAATTTCCAAGTACCTAAGCAGCATGCAATTGGGCATAGGATGGTAGAACTACGATGCATAAAACATAGGTGATAGTATGATCAAAATGACTTGCCTGGTATTACTTGATGAAGATAGTCGCTCTCAAAATCCTGATAATTCTACTCGCCACACTCCGAGCAATCTATCGTAAACAAATAGCATTCAATAAACATTCATCCAAAAAGGAAGAACCAAGAGAACATAAGAACAAAGCATGTCTTTGTACAAAATAACAACGTACTAAGGTTTAATAAAAATATAGGGCCTTATGGTGTTGTAAAAGGAACGGTGAAAGGGGTCAACTCAAAAGAGTCAAAGGATGATCAACTATCGCTATATAAGCTCGACTTGCATACACTATGGGAGATGATCAAAAATATTGGGAGAACAACATGTATGTTGTTTGACAAATAGTATAAGACATAAGAATTTATTTGTAGAAAGAATTTCTCGAAATGGAGCACTACAACACAAGTTATAGCGAATTGAAGTATGAATTGAATTTGCATTCAAAAAGTCAAGAGAAGTTGAACTGAAGTACGATGGTTACGTACAAAAATATATGACATGAGTGTTTAGGAGTAAAAGGAATCAATTTAAAAGGTGGTACGATTTGCAAGATAAGATCAAATGAATGTTTGAATACAAATTTGAATCGCTCAAATTTGTAAGGTTCAAAGGTGGAAACTAATGATGCTACTCGATATAGGAGATCAATATGAGCGTGTAGAAAAAAGAATTACTAGATTTCAAATAGCGGATCAAAAGATACAAATACTTAAATATAACATTGAATCGGTTTAGAACGATGTAAACACTTTTGGGCACTAATAGATAAATCTGATTTGATCAAAATTATAAGTTGAAAAGTTAAAACTAATGATACAAACGGGAAGATTACTTTGATACGAATCCGACGCAATTGAATTCATCTAAAACGGAGCTACGGATAAAAAGATATGATCAAAAGAAGTTTGAATATGAATATGAACAAATTTCGAAATTTGAAAATTTCAAAAAGTTGATATGATAGGTTCACCGGATAGGTGGGATCAAGACGAAACTCTAGGCGTTGGTTTCATCTAATTCGGATAAACGAGTAAAAAGTTATGGCTATTTGAAAAATTAGGGCCAAGCTGTTTTACGGAAGAAAAGTGCTATGTCTAAAAGAATTCTAGTACTAATGTGTAAATACGAAGACTAATTAATATATCTAATTACTCTACCGTATATTAGTGTTGGAATACTAGTCTAGAAATAATAAACTACGGAGTCTAAAAAATACCAAGAGAAATACCTTTAGAATGCAGAGTAAGAATTAATTGCAATGAGGAGACGACTTCGAGAAATCCCGCCGAAGAGAAAATAATATTTTTATTTAATAAATCTAGTTAAACCAAAAGATTGATTTAACCCGAAATAGATGATTTTTGGATGCTCCTATGGGTCTATATTTATAAGTGAAAGGGAGGTCTAAAGGTCGATAGATAGGCAATGTGGGACTAAACATATACGTAATGTAGACAAACTAGAAAAAAGGAGGGAAATGGATGTGCCGCATGGGCCAAAGCAATTTGGCCACCGCACAGCACATGCACATGGTTGGGCTTGTTGGCCTCGGCGCGCTTTGTTTTTTTTTTTTGCGAACGAACAATTCTTTTTAAAAAAAAACAAAGAAGAAAAACGTATAAATGAAAAAGAGAGAACATTTTATATAGACATATTATATATCAAAATTTTGAGAATAAAATTTTCTAAAACATGAACATATTTTCAAAACAAAAAAAAATACTTTTTGAAAAAAATTTATTTTTTTGCAATAACTTTAAAATGGAAAGGAATTTGAATTTCAAATAAATTGCAAATACTAAAAATTTGAATCAAGACATAGTCTCTAATTTTGGAGGGTCATTTTCCTCCTCTCGTTTGATTTTTTTTAATCAAAGGGTTTTGAAAATATTCAATCTCAAAAATGAAAAGGGATTCAAAATAGAAAATTTTGGGAAAGTCATTTTATTCCCTCTCATTTTTTTGAGAAGTTTCAAATTCCACTCAAGTTTCAATCACTCAAACAAACAAACAAACAATCAATCTAATAATTATATTAACATTCCAAAATTTATAATTTTGGGATGTTACAAACTACCACACTTAAAATGAATCTCGTCCTCGAGATTCGAAGAGGCTAGAAAGAAAATGTTATGGTTTTGGGGGGTCTTCTAACAAATCTAGTATCCTGCAAAGTGGGGTGCTACCACACTTAAAATGAGAGTTACTAGTCGCTCAAATTTTTAACAATCCTCTAGGGTCTTGGCATCTCGCTCGTCACATTCTTCATGGTAACTTCTTTGGTGAAGTTCTTCCATTATATTCATAATGTTTTCATCAAAATCGAGGGTTCTTCTGTTGATATAAGATTCTTCCGTCACTGGGTCTTCTTAACTGGCAAGTCTCGTGACCATTCTAAATAACCTATCGATGATTTCTCATGGTGGTCTACCATTTCTGGTTATCCTGCAGAGAGAAGGGTCTTGGCTTCATCCTCACCGTAAAGTTTCCTACGCGTGACAACAAGTGCCATCTACATGGGCTTTCATTATACCATTCTAAGGCTCAAACAAAAGCTTCAAAGGACGTCGTCTCTCACTATGGGTAAGTCTCTTAGATTTACCATTCCGAATAGCAAGAGAATGACAATAGTAAGTCGTCATGGTGGCCAAGCCTTGTCGTACTGAAATCATTACCTTGTATAAGGCTTAGTGAATCTCGTATTCTAACACTTGGACATCCTCACAAGCGTTGCAGAGTTTCTCTTGTCCACGAACGAAGTTCGGATAAACCATTGGTTCTGCAAGCTGAACAAAACATCTATCGTTTCTTCACCACTCTCAAGTTGTCGTATGCTCCTAAGAAAACGTTTGCTGATCCATCATAGCTTCTTCCATAAATCATATTCATTTCATAATCAATCCTTTATTACATCCTTGCTTTCTTCAAAATTCCAACTCAAAAGTACTCTATTACAAATGCTGCCATCCACATTGTTCGGTATGGTCGAGCATTTCTGCCAACTTTATTCATTCGTCTCCCTTGGGGATACTTTAGTTCCACTGGAACTTTCCAATGTGCTCCTTGAAATCATCCATCTTTTGCTTCATCATGGTGTTCATGAGCTTCACCTCCATCATCTCCGCATGCACTTCAATCAGGTATTCCTGGGTATGACGGAGTCTTGCTTCAAGTATTTCTCCGATCTGACGTATGGCTTCCATGGCAGCTTCACGAACAGCATCAAAGAAGGTTGCTCGTGGTACACATGAAATGAAGAAGTATTGCCCCATAGTCTTTGGACAAACTCCTTTCACATGATGGAGGTGTACTTCCACATACCAAAGTTCTACTCCATTTTCCATGAATGGGTAGCCTTTGTAGACTGCATCTCCTTCAAGGTGAATGTGCTTCATCATGTCCTTCAGTTTTTTCGGGTAATCATGATCACTGGTCAGGGTCATGATCGTTTCTGGGCCCTTGAGGAATGACTCATAGAGAGTTGTCATCTGCAGGTGCCAGTGAATAGGTACTCAGAGGAATGTATGTGTCTCCTTGGTAATCATGGTACATTCCTACTCAGTGGATCCTGTGGGTTTACTGACTACTACCACACTTAAATCAATTATACTCATGCCTGCATAGACCGTATTTTCTCATATCCTCATAATTGTTCAGAGATCTTTGTTCGAAGAGAAACAATGCATACAGTTTCAACATAGACAATCATGAGACAATAAATTCCATTTATTCATGATGTTATTACAATCTCAGGGACTTCTGTTACAAAAAAAATTCACTCCATGATCTCATGAAAAACAAGAGTGCTTCAGGTTCCACTTATTGCCACTGTCAAAACTTATCTACTCCATTTTAGCTTTCTTCCCTTGTGGACAATCACTAGCATAATGTCCTCCTTCCTTGCAACGAAAGCACATGAGGTCTGACAAGTCTCGAGGCGTCTTAGTGTTTGATTTTGCTCCTTGGGTTTCCGGCTTCCTTCCTGAGCAAATGTATTTCTGGTGGCCAAATTCCATACACTTGTAACATCTGACATGACTCAGGTCTATATCTGCAGAGATTTGGCTCTTCCGAGGGTATTTTTTCTTCTTTCCGGACTCCTTCATTTTGGCGAGTTCTTCTATCTCAAGTGGATCAAACTCCACTTTTTCCGTCGAGAAGTTTTCCAGATACCCTTGGCTTCCCTTCGTGCAATCCTGTGAATAATGTCCTTCTTCTCCACATGTGTAGCATGCATTGGAGAAAAATCTGGTCAGACCTTGTCCATCAGGGTCTTCAATATTTTCGTTCATCACCGGCTCTTCTAGAATCTTCTTCTTGAGTGTTTCCTTCATTGCTTCTTTCTGCTGCTGGACAACTTGTTCTACCTTGGGGTAAATGTGACACTAAGATGGGAAGTGGGTGGTTCCTTCACAAAAGAAACAAGTCACCTGACTACTTGGGCACTCCTCAGCTGGGTGATTTTCTTCACAATGAGTGCATCCATGCTTGTGTTCTTCCTGAGTGTGTCCTATTTCTCCATAGATCTTGCATGCACAAGTCTTTTGCTTCGGATTATCATAGCACTTCTGAATAAGTCGGGATCTTAACAGAGTCTTCTTGAATTCGTCCCAAGTTTCTGCTGCACTAAATCCTTGTATGGCATGGTGCATTTTCCACCAGATAGCAGCACTTTGGGTAAAGTACTAGAGAGCGTGTTCCACTTCATACTTCCTTGAGATTAAGTTACTCCCGAAGTGGTTCTCCATGTTCTGAATCCATATCTCAGCTTCCAGCTGGGTCATTGGTCCAGAGACTACAAGTCGAGCTTCATACTCCATCTGGTAGGGTTGAGGTTTTTGGGGAAGAGACGGGTACGAGAGGGAGGGAGATACACACAATACAAACAATATTTTTGAGAATAGGTTTTATTTGTGGCTGTCGAAAAACACACACAAATGACGGCTCACAATTCATCGTATCTAACGTGGGTACATAAAAGGGGTTTGGACTTCTAATGGTCATATAATTATTCGGACACTTCAGGGTCTTTGAATTCTTCGGGTCTTGAGAGTCTTCAATTGGTGTAGCTTCAACTGCATGATGAAATCCTCTTTACTTTGAAGTGGGAGTCGGTTGATCCTTCACGTCGTCAAAAGGGTAAGGGTATTGTCTAACTATTTAGGGGTGAGAGAGAACATTCGATAAAATCAGAAGGGATGAGAAGTAACGAATGTTCTTGAAAATAAATTTTTTTGAGAGATCCTTTCTTAAAGGATTTCCAGTTTCTAGGGTCACGTCCTATAGTCAACATGTGCTCTGATACCATTTCTATAGCGACCCGACTCAAGACGAGTCAAGCCTCTGTGTTTCTGTGCCATCCCTAGATCAGTATGCTAGCACACACAGTACATCAATGTATATATCAATGTGCAATCACATGTAAATAGCGTAAAACTGATATATACCTTAATTATTTCAGCGGAAGCGGTCAAGGGAGTGGAGTCCCAATAAACACCAACGGCAAGTTGAGTGTAGACCGTAACCCCGAATCGTACTCTTACTCGTCGAAGACAAATATCTGCAACATAAGACGTTGCAGCCGTGTAGGTCAGCATATTGAATATGCCGGCTAGTCACATAAGAGAGGGATGAAAATGTCATCTATACTATATGCATATATGGAAGGTGGGGTTGTAAGTTTTAGCGTAAAGCAAATTTTTCTCCTACAACAAGAGAGGGCTAAAAGCAAAATGTTACTACATTGTTGGTTGTTAACGAGATGGTTCCGCCAACCAGTTCTCGTACCCGAGTTGTCAATAATTACCCTCATCAAATATATTTAATGGCGTTGAGAAATCGAGATAACTTCAGTTCCTTTGGCTCAAGTTGTCCATGACCGTGGACACGGCTAATCGATTAGGTTTGAGTACTCTGCAGAGTTTTGCACACGTTCCCCACAAGATTTGATCGCCTCCGAGTATGTCCTCGCATTTCAGGGTGTTTGAAGACCGGATGATCAAAAATGGTCTTTCAACGGGTCCCTCTGAATCCCTGTCGGTGCCCATCCATTCCTACCGTTCGTCTACATCTGCTAGCACCGCCTGTCCAGAGTCGCCGCGTTGTCCAACCAAGCCAGAGCCCATAATGACTTGTGGCTGTGTAGGTAAGCCTTGGGTCTTGAAAATATCCGTCCGTCTCTTTGAGCCTGGGTGAAGCTTTCCGCAGGATATCATGGCCTCTCCAGCATCCCGGGTCATCCATTGGGTTCTCGAGGGAGCCGATCAACCGTCCTTGACCCAGAGTTGCATTGCGTCCTGAGGTCTTGAAAATCTTGTCTTAACCGGTCTTGATTATTTAATCAACCTGGCATCACTCCTGTTATGCACTCAACCGAAATCCCGTCTACTCAAGCATAGCAATATGAAATTTGTCGTCCCGGGGCCAAGTATCGGGGTTGTTGTGTGCCTACCACATGATACTACAATCTATACTACAATTTCCAAGTACCTAAGCAGCATGCAATTGGGCATAGGATGGTAGAACTACGATGCATAAAACATAGGTGATAGTATGATCAAAATGACTTGCCTGATATTACTTGATGAAGATAGTTGCTCTCAAAATCCTGATAATTCTACTCGCCACACTCCGAGCAATCTATCGTAAACAAATAGCATTCAATAAACATTCATGCCAAAAAGGAAGAACCAAGAGAACATAAGAACAAAGCATATCTTGGTACAAAATAACAACGTACTAAGGTTTAATAAAAATATAGGGCCTTATGGTGTTGTAAAAGGAACGGTGAAAGGGGTCAACTCAAAAGAGTCAAAGGATGATCAACTATCGCTAT
>NC_058524.1:358732322-358739822 GCF_904849725.1 Hordeum vulgare subsp. vulgare | reverse complement strand
TAGCCCTGGGACGAATCCCCCCAAGACCCGGGATCCGAATCCCCTACGGATCGGCTGGCCGACCCCTCCGCAGCCCCCTCCCTCCCACTATCGCATGGGCCCCCGCCCGACCTGCCCCACCCACCGGTCATCCCCCACCTCTCCCCTTTCCTAAACTCCACCCCGACCCCGAGCCCGAGTCCCCACCGTCGGGATCTCCGCAGCCCCTGCCTCTTCCCCCCCCCCCCCCCCCCCGAGCTCCCCCCGACTATGAAAGCTGCCGCCCCCTACCCGCACCCCGTTCCCCACCACCACGCCAAGCCGCCGCCCCCCAAGCCCCTGCCGCAGGACTCGCCGGCGAGCACCGAGCTCGACCACCTCGGCCGCACCCGAGGCACCACCCCGAGCCCCCCGGAGCACTCCCCGACGTCGCCATCCCGCTCCCCGACCTCGCCCGCACCCTCTGGAGCTCTCACTGTCGCCGAAGAACCCCCGCAGCCGCCTCCACCACCTTCGGCCGCTGCGAAGACCTCGCCGGAGTTCATCCCGCCGGTGAGCACCCCACCCCTCCTCTGTAGCCGCTGGATCTAATACGTACGCGTTAGATTAGTTCTTAGATACCTGTTCGGTTTAGCCCAGAAAACCGCCGGTTTTTATTTCACTTAACTTTTAGCCAGTAAGTTTTGTGAGGCTTCGGCCGTTTGCTCCTAACGTTAGCAACATACACCCCCACAGCCACTCACAACACGCCACGTGTAGCCCCTGTCTCATAGCAAATTAGTTTCTTTTTTCTGTCTAGTTCCAAAAACAGCGAAGTTTCTGTTTTGTTTTGGCCATAACTTTTGATCCCGAAGTCCAATGATGTTGATTCTTGTTCCAGTAGATTCCAATGTTTCTGTAGTTTTTAAAAATATATAATTTGTCTATGTTTGAAATTTGCAAATATGAATTAGATCAGATTTAGTTTAAACCTTGTTTTGCCTATTCCAGGAGTTTAAAAAATGATTTTGAGTTGATTCTTTTTGCTACTGCTTCCTAGTGATTATATCTTACTGTGGTCGAAGTTTAAAATTTTTTAAAGTATTGTTACTGGGGTTTTTAACAGAAACAAGTTTCTGCCGTAGTGACGCGTATTGAATGCTTTTACTTAGGCCTTAGCAAATTCTTACTTGTGATGTTATTTTTACTCATTGCTTGATTGTAGTGCTTATGGTGTGTATTCTGTTTGTATCGGTAGATCACCCGGAGTGTGAAGCTTGTTACTTAGAAGCGCTCGATCAAGACAACTATCATCAAGGCAAGTCATTTTGATCATGCTATTTTCCTATGTTTACGATGCATGGTAGTTTCACCTTTCTTTGCCCAATTGCATGCTGCCTAGGTACTTGGAAATTTTAGTATAGGTTGTAGTATCATGTGGTAGGCACACAACAACCCCGATACTTGGCCCCGGGACGACAATTTCATATTTGCTATTGCTTCAGTAGACGGGTTTTCGGTTGAGTGCGTAACACGAGTGATGCGAGGTTGATTAAATAATCAAGACCGGTTAAGACAAGATTTTCAAGACCTCGGGCGCAATGCAACTCTGGGTGAAGGACGGTTGATCGGCTCCCTAGACAACCCAGTGGATGACCCTGGATGCTGGAGAGGCCATGACATCCTGCAGAAAGCTTCACCCAGGCTCAAAGAGACGGACGGATATTTTCAAGACTCAAGGCTTACCTGCACAACCACAAGTCATTATGGGCTCTGGCTTGGTTGGACAACGGGGCGACTCTGGACGGGCGGTGCTAGCAGATGTAGAAGAACGGTAGGAATGGATGGGCACCGACAGGGATTCAGTGGGACCCGTTGAAACACCATGTTTTGATCATCCGGTCTTCAAACACTCTGAAGTGCGAGGATAAACACGGAGGCGATCAAATCTTGTGGGGAACGTGTGCAAAACCTTGCAGAGTGCCCAACCTAATCGATTAGCCGTGTCCACGGTCATGGACAACTTGAGCCGAAGGCATTGAATTTCCCCTGAACTCTCGACACAACTTAATAATGATGTGGGTGTTAACAACTATTAGGGTACGAGAATTGGTTGGCGGAACCATCTCGTTAACAACATACAATGTAGTAATATTTTGCTTCCAGCCCCTCTTGTTGTAGGATAAAATTGGCTTTATGCAAAACTCTTAGCCCCGCCGGCCAAATATGCATGTAGAGATAGTTGATTATTATTTTACTCCTCTCTTTGATGACTTGCCGGCATATTCCATATGCTGACCTACACGGCTCCAACGCATCATGTTGCAGAGTACTTTTCCGACCAGGAGTGAGGCTACGATCTACGCTCAGCGACATGCCCTGGAGTCGGATGGACTCGTCTACCTGATGCTTCCGCTAGACTTCGTTAGATATCTCAGGAGATGGCCTTCAGCCACTTTATTGTAATCCTTTATTGTAATAAAGTACTCTTATGAGATTTCGATTTATAAAGTTGTGTGATTTAACTCGTGAATATATACATTATGTACTGAGTGTGTACCAACATGATCTTGGGATGGTACGGAAACACCAGAGGCTTGACTTGTCTTGAGTCGGGTCGCTACATGCATCCCGGGTCGTCCACTGGTTTCTCCAGGGAGCCCATCTAAACCGTCCTTCACCCAGAGGTATATTTCGTTCTGAGGTCTTGCAAGTCTTAGAGTTCTTCGGGTCTTGATTATTAAGTTCTCACAACACTCATGGTAAACACTCAACCAAAACCCCGTCTACTAGGAGCATAGAATAATAACGTCCCGACCAAAGTAACAAGGGGGTGGGTGCCTACCACATGATACTACAACAAGATCCAAAATTTCCAAGTACCTACTTTGCATGCAATTGGGTGAAGAAAGGTAGAACCACAATTCATAGAAAACATAGGAATATGATCAACGTGACTTGCCTGGTGAGGTTGATGAAGAAGAATTATCGTTCTCGAGAAATAACTTGATAGAACTATTCGTCACTCTCCGATGAAATCTATATAATCATACATAGTATTCACATAAGTACTCACACTAGCAATCAAATAACAAACAAAAATAAAAGTTGATGCAATCAAAACAATAAGAAAGATCGAATAAGAATCCAAAGAAAATTTCAAAGAAAACTAGGGAGTCTTCTACTACATCAAACACTAAATAGTTTTTGTTCTAACTGAAAATAAAACACTCAAATAGTAAAATAACATAGAATAAAATATTAATTTAACTAATATAAAATAAAGTATTTTTCATAAAACTATTTTGAAAGTATTTTCAAATGGGAGTAAACTAGTAGGGAAATCAATTGCAAGTTATTAGAGAACTAGAATTGATTTCATGATAACAAATAAAAATAAAAATAAAAATTTGTTGAAAACCTAATATTAACTAATAGAAACAAAATATAAACTTGCTGAAATATAAAATAAAATAATTTAAAAACAATTATAGAAAAAGAAATAGCCATAATCCTAAAAGAACTAAAACAGATTCTGTTTTGGTAAAAACCCCAAAAAAAAATATTTTAAAAATATTGAAACTTAAACTACTGAAAGATATGATCACTAGAAAACAACATCAAAAAGAATTAAATTATTAGCTATTTTTAAACTCCCAGAATAAGCAAAACAAGATTTAAACTAAATCTGTTCTAATTCAAATTTTGAAATTTCAAACATAGACAAATGATATATTTTCGGAAACTACAAGAAAATTGTGATCTAATGCAAAAAGAATCACCTAATTCGTAGTTATAGACTAATAGATATGAATTTTCCAAAATTGTAATTTTCTGGAAAAAACTGCAATACGGGATTTCATGGATCTCACCGGAGTTAGTCACCGGAGTTGGAGAAGACGGCGAGAAGGTTACTCCGGTGGCCGGCGAGGCGGTGGAGGGGTACAGGTGATGGTGGAGGGTTCATGCCGAAGGTTGGTGGCGTCGGCGGGGAAACGGAGATTTTTTTAGGGGAATGGAAAGAGGAGGCCGAGGGGATTCTTATAGGGGTGGTGGGAGGTGCGGGGAGGCAAGGGATCTCGCGAGTCCCGGAGAGGAAGGTTCCTGGAAGGTGTGTGTCATGGTCAGGGAAAGGAATGAACGTGAGGAAGAAGGA
This sequence comes from Hordeum vulgare subsp. vulgare, assembly GCF_904849725.1. Taxonomy (NCBI): domain Eukaryota; kingdom Viridiplantae; phylum Streptophyta; class Magnoliopsida; order Poales; family Poaceae; genus Hordeum; species Hordeum vulgare. The sequence continues at coordinate 358,735,708 of NC_058524.1, read as the reverse complement.
GGAGTAATGGGCCAGATTGGTTTCCTAATAGGCCCAGATAACTTTCCTAATAAAAGATTTTTTTCCTTTTTATTAAAACTAGGAAACGTGAGGGTTCTTTTGTTGATTTTAGTTTCTTCCGTTACTCGGTCTTCTTAACTGACATGTCTCGTGAGCACTCTAAATAACCTATCGCTGATTTCTCATGGTGGTCTACCATTTGTGGTTATCCTGTAGAGAGAGGGGTCTTGGCTTCGTCCTCACCGTAAAATTTCCTACACGTGACAACAAGTGCCATGTACATGGGTCTTCATCATACCATTCTAAGGCTTAAACAAAAGCTTCAAAGAACGTCGTCTCTCTCTATGGGAAAGTCTCTCAGATTTACCATTCCAAATAGAAAGATAATGATAAGAGTAAGTCGTCATGGTGGCCAAGCCATGTCGCACTGAAATCATTACCTTGTATAAGGTTTAGTGAATCTTGTATTGTAACACTTGGGCGTACTCACAAGCGTTGCAGAATTTCTTTTATCAACGAACAAAGTTCGGATAATCCATAGATTCTGCAAGCTGAACAAAACATCTATCGTATTCTTCACAACTCTCTGGTTTTTCGTATCCTCCTAAGAAAAACGTTTGCTGATCCATCATAGCTTCTTCCTTCATGCTCTTGGGGCAACCTTCTTGAAATCTTGAGATGCATCCTTGGTATAGGTTGTATTCCTTGAACTCATTTTCCTTTCCATTGGTCTGTTTATCCTCAGGTACTGGTTCCTCATAATAATTCCTTTATTTCATCCTTATTCTATTATTGAAATTCCACTTCAAAATTACTTGGTGACAAATGTTGTCACCCCCATAGTTTGATATGGTCCAACATTTCCTTGAATGGTATTTAGTGGGTTTTGTTCCTTGGTATGCATGGCACATTCCTACTCATTGGATCCTGTGGGTTTACTGATTACTACCAGACTTAAAATGAAATGTACTCATGCCTGCATAGACCATATTCTCTCATATCCTCGTAAATGTTCAGAGATCTTTGTTCATAGAGAAACAACTCATACAATTTCAACATAGGAAATCATGACACAATAAGTTCCATTGATTCATGAAGTTATTACAATCTCAGAGACTTCTGTTACAAAAATTCAACTCCATAATCTCATGAAAAACAAGAATGCTTCAGGTTACACTTATTGCCACTGTCAAAACTTAACTACTCCATTTTAGCTTTCTTCCCATGTGGACCATCACTAGCATAATGTCCTGCTTCCTTGCAACTAAAGCAAATGAGTTCAGACAAGTCTCAAGGCTTCTTAGTGTTTACTTTTGCTCATTGGGTTTCCTGCTTCCTTCCTGGGCACATATTGATGTAGTGGCCCAACTCCTTGCATTTGAAACATCTCATATGACTCGGGTCCTTATGTGCAGGGATTTGACTCTCGCTAGTGTATTTTCTCTTCTTTCCGGACTCCTTCATTTTGGCCAGTTCTTCTATTTCAAGTGGATCAAACTCTACTTTTTCCGTCGGGAAGTTTCCCAGATACTCTTGGCTTTTCTTCATGCACTCATGTGAAAAATGTCCTTCCTCTCGACATGAGTAATAGGCATTGGAGAACAATCTGGTTAGGCTCTGTCCATCAGGGTCTCCAATATTTTCCTTCATGACATGTTCTTCTAAAATCTTCTTCGTGAGTGTTTCCTCCATTGCTTCTTTCTGCTGCTTGACAACTTGTTGCACCTTGGGGTAAATGTGACACTGAGCAGGGTAGTGGGTGGTTCCTTCACACAAGAAACAAGTCACCTGACTAGTTGGGCATTCCTCCGGTGGGTGATTCTCTTCACAATGAGTGCATCCATCCTTGTATTCCTCCTGGGTGTGTCCTATTTGTCCACAGATCTTGCATGCACAAGTCTTCTTCTTTGGATTATCATTGCACTTCTGAATAAGAGGGGATCTTAACAGAGTCTTCTTGAATTCGTCCCAAGTTTCTGCTCCACTAAATCCTTGTATGGCATGATGCATTTTCCACCAGATAGCAGCACTTTGTGTAAAGTACTGAAGAGCGTGTGCCACTTCATACTTCCTTGAAATCAAATTGCTCCCGAAGTGGTTCTCCATGTTCTGAATCCGTATTTCAGCCTCTAGCTGGGTCATTGGTCCAGAGACTACAAGTCCAGCTTCATACTCCATCTGGTAGGGTTGAGGTTTTGGGGATGAGATGGGTAAGAGAGAGAGGGAGATACACGCAATACAAACAATATTTTTTTGATAATAGGTTTTATTTGTGGCTGTCGAAAAACACACACCAATGACGGCTCACAAATCATCGTATCTAACGTTGGTATATAATAGGGGTTTGGACTTCTAATGGTCGTATAAATATTGGAACACATCAGGGTCTTCGAATTTTTCGAGTCTTGAGATTCTTCAATTGGTGTAGCTTCAATTCTTCAAATGCATGGTGAAATCCTCTTTACTTTTAAGTAGAAATCCATTGATTCTTCATGTGGTCAAAGAGGAAAGGGTATTGTCTATCTATTTGAGACGAGAGAGGACATTCGATGAAATCAAAAGAGATGAGAAGTAAAAGGTGTTCTTGAAAATAAAAGTTTTTAGAGATTCTTTCCTAAGAAATTTTCCAGTCAACATGTGCTCTGATACCATATCTGTAGCGACCCGACTCAAAACGAGTCAAGCTTCTGTGTATCTGTGCCATCCCTGGATCAGTATGCTGGCACACACAGTACATCAATGTATATATCAAAGTGCAATCACATGTAAATAACGTTAAAATGGATATATACCTCAAAATCTCAGCAAAAACAGTCAAGGTAGTGGAGTCCCAATAAACACCAACGGCAGGTGGAGTGCAGACCGTAACCCTGAATCGTACTCTTACTCGTCGAAGAATATATCTACAACATAAGACGTTGCAGCCGTGTAGGTTAGCATATTGAATATGCCGGCAAGTCACAAAAGAGAGGGGTAAAAATCTCATCTATACTATATGCATATATGGCAGGTGGGGTTGTAAGTTTTAGCGAAAAGTAAAGTTTTCTCCTACAACAAGAGAGGGGATGAAAGCAAAATAGTACTACGTTGTTGGTTGTTAATGAGATGGTTCCGCCAACCAGTTCTCATACCCAAGTTATCAATATTACCCACTTCAAATATATATAATGGTGTTGAGAATTCCTGATAACTTAAGTTCCTTCGTCTCAAGTTATCCTTGTCCGTGGACACGGCTAATCGATTAGGTTTGAGTACTCTGCAGAGTTTTGCACACGTTCCCCGCAAGATTTGATCGCCTCCATTGAAGTCCTCGCACTTCAGGGTGTTTGAGAACCGGATGATCAAAACATGATCTTTCAACGGGTTCCTGTGAGCATCTGTCGGTG
>NC_058524.1:358709822-358719822 GCF_904849725.1 Hordeum vulgare subsp. vulgare | reverse complement strand
TTCTCGAGAAAATAACTTGATAGACTACTCGTCACTCTCCGATGAAATCTATATAGCAAACATATCATTCACATAAGCACTCATACTAGCAATCATTCTAGCAATCAAAACAAAAGAGAGAGCGAATAGGAATTCCGAAAGAAACTTCAAACAAGACTAGAGAGTCCTTTACTACGTCAAACACTAAATAGTTTTGTCTAACAGAAAATAATGACAAGGAACTAAGATAAAATAAAGTGTTTTTCACAAAACCTTTTGAAAGTATTCCCAAACGGAATTTGAAACAATGCGGAAACCAATTGCAAGTTACTAAGGAACTAGAATTGATTTTATGAAAACAAATAAACATAAAATAAAAACTTGTTGCAAAACTACTGTAACTAACATAAACAAAACAATAATCTTTCTGAAATAATAAAGAAAATATTTTAAAACGATTTACAGAAAAATAATAGCCATAGTCCTAAAAGAGCTAACACAGAATTTGTTTTGGTAAAAACCCCAATTAAAAATATTTAAAAAAAAATTAAAACTTAAACTACTGAAAGATATGATCAATAGGAAGCAGCAGCAAAAAGAATCAAATTAAAAGCTACTTTTAAACTCCCGGAATAAGCAAAATAATCTTTAATTCAAATCTGATCTAACTCAATTTTTATAAATCCAAACATAGACAAATTATATATCTACAGAAACTGCATAAAATTTGTGATCCAACGCAAAAAGAATCACCTAATTCGGAGTTATAGACTAATAGATATGAATTTTCTAAGATTACAATTTTCTGAAAAAACTCCAATACGGGATTTCGTGAATCTCACCGGAGTTAGTCGCCGGAGTTGGAGAAGACGACGGGAAGGTGGCTCCAGTGGCCGGCCGAGGCAGCGGAGGGGTCCAGGCGGGGGAGGAGGGCTCCGGCCGAAGGTTCGTGGTGCCGGCGGGGCGTGGGGCGACGGGAGGAGGCAGCAGGACCTCCGCCGAGTTCCTGATGAAGATGAACTCCGGCGAGGCGGGGGCTGCGGCTAGAGGCGAGTTGAGGTATGGTTCTTGGGGAAAATGGATAGAGGAGGGTGTGGGGGTTCTTATAGGGGCGACGGGAGGTGCTGGGAGGGAAAGAGCTTCGTGAATCCCGGAGGTGGGGATTCTCCTCTCCATGGAAGGAAAGGTTATGTCACGTGGAGAAGAGATAGAGGAAGAAGATGATATTCTTGGGCCAAGTTTGGAAAGTGTTTAATGGGCTAGGGGTATTTCCTAATAAAAGTGATCTCCTTCCTATTTTCAAAACTAGGAAACTAAAACGTTAAAAAGGAAATCAAATCAATTCGGAATAAAGAGTTTTTATATACTAAAATTATCAGAAAAATAAAATATAGATGATGGGCATTTTTCCATGGAAAAAATAAAAACTTCAGAAAAAAATGTTTTTCCAAAAATCCCTAAAAGCATTATTTCCTTTTGCAAATAATTTTCAAATGACCCTCTAAGTTTTAGGGTGCAAATAACATTCAAAATGCCCGGGTATTTGAGGGTCATGTTCCTCCGCTCTTTTTTTTCTATTTGAGGGGAAGTATTGCCCGGCATTCCTAGCACGAAGAAAACAAATAAAAATGCAAGAGAATTCAAATGCAAATATCTCCGTTCAAATTATTTATAGTTCAAGAAGTCATGTCATCTTCTCTCGTTGCTTTTAAAAGCTCGAATTTGAATTTACCGGAGAAGGGGAAAGTCATTTTATTCCCTCTCGTTCAAAAGTTTCGAAAAGTTTCAAATTTCACACAAGTTTCAGTCACCCAGCAAACAAACAAACAATCAATCTAATAATTATATTACCATTCCAAAATTTAAAATTTTGGGATGTTACAGCTGTAGTTTTTGATGTTGTTCGTGGTGGTGGTGCCGGTGGTGCCGGTGGTGGTGGTGTCGTTGTTGTTGTTGTTGTTGTTGTTCTTGTTATTCTTGTTGTTTTTGGTAATGTTGTTGACTTTGTTTTTGTTGTTGTTGTTGTTGTTGTTGTAGTTGTTGTTGTTCTTGTTGTTGTTGTTGTTGTTGTTGTTGTTGTTGTTGTTGCCATTGTTGTTGTTGTTGTTGTTGTTGTTGTTGTTGTTGTTGTTGTTCTTGTTGGTGGTGGTGGTGGTGTTCTCTTCGTAGTTGTTGTTATTGTTGTTGTTGTTATTGTTATTGTTGTTGTTGTTTTTTTGTTGTTGTTGTTTTTGTTGTTGTAGTAGTAGTTGTTATTATTGTTGTTGTTTTTGTTGTTGTTGGTGTCATTGTTGTTGTAGTAGTAGTAGTTGTTGTTGTTGTTGTTTGTTGTTGTTGTTGTTGTTGTTACTATTATTCTTGTTTGTGATGGTGGTGTTATTGTCTTTGTTGTTGTTGTTATTGTTGTTATTGTTGTTGTTGTTTTTGTAGTAGTAGTAGTAGTAGTAGTAGTTGTTGTTGTTGTTGTTGTTGTTGTTGTTGTTGCAATTGTCGTTGTTGTTGTTGTTGTTGTTGTTGTTGTTGTTATTCTTGTTGTTGTGGTTGTTGTTGTTGTTTGATGTTGGTTGTTGTTGTTGTTGTTGTTGTTGTTTTTTGATGTTGTGTAACATCCCAAAATTATAAATTTTGGAATGTTAATATAATTATTCGATTGATTGTTTGTTTGTTGAGTGATTGAAACTTGGGTGAAATTTATAACTTTTTAAAACTTTTAAATGAGAGGGAATAAAATGACTTTCCCCATCTCCGATGAATTCAAATTCAATCTTTTAAAAGAGAAGGGAGAAGATGACGTGACTTCTTCAACTATAAAGAATTTGAACGGAGTTTGCATTGGAATCCTTTCAAAATATTTGCCCTTGCTTCTATATTTTTCTTCCCCGACAAAATTCTTGCACGCAAGAAAGAGCGGAGGAAAATGACCCTCCAAAAACCAGGGCCATTCATTGAAATATTTTGAGCCAAGAAAAAACCAAAATTTAATTTGAGAAAATAATTGCAAAAAGAAATAATGCTTTTAGGGATTTTTTGGAAAAACATTTTTTTAAGTTTTTATTTTGGCCGTAGAAAAATGGCCATCATTTAGATTTTATTTTTCTGATAATTTTAGTATATAGAAACTCTATATTCCGAATTGATTTGATTTCCCTTTTATCGTTTTAGTTTCCTAGTTTTGAAAAAGGAAAGAAATCGTGTTTAAATGGAAATAAACGGTGGCCCATGCATTAAGACCTTTCCAAAAACTAGCCCAACAGGATCTTCTTCTTCCTCTATCTCCTCCTCAAGTGCACAGGACCTTCCTTAGCCATGGACACGGAAATCCTCCCTTCCCGATCTCCCTCTCCCTTCCATCCCAGCTCCTCCCGAGCCCCCTATAAGAACCCACCCGGTGTCCTCCTTCCATTTTCCCAAAGAGACGCCACCCTCATCGCCTCTAGCCGCCGGCCACCTCGCCAGAGTAACCCTGCCCCGGTCGAGTCCAGGAGCTCCCTGCCGACCTCCCCATGGCCCCTACCCTCGCTGCACCACACCCCTGCGCGCCCCACCCCTCCTCCGCCGATTCCCCACCCTGCCGGCGACCTCCCCACCTCGCCGGAGCAGCTACCTCGCCGGAGTTCTTCCTTTCTGTCACCCATGGTGAGATTCACGAAATCCCGTATTGCAGTTTTTTTCAGAAAATTGCAATCTTAGAAAATTCATATCTATTAGTCTATAACTCTGATTTAGGTGATTCTTTTTGCGTTGGATCACAATTTTATGCTGTTTCCGTAGATGTATAATTTGTCTATGTTTGGATTCATAAAAATTAAGTTAGATCAGATTTGAATTAAAGCTTGTTTTGCTTATTCCGGGAGTTTAAAAATAGCTTTTGATTTGATTCTTTTTGCTGCTGCTTCCTAGTGATCATATCTTTCAGTAGTTTAAGTTTTAATGTTTTTTAAATATTTTTACTTAGGGATTTAAGCAAAACAGATTCTGTTTTCGCCTTTTTTGTTTTCTTGCTATTTCTTTTGTATTAATTGTTCTTAATTTGTTTTTTTGTAATTGTGACAAGTTATATTTTCTTTTCTGATATTTACGAGTAAGTTTTGAACAACAACAAAATTTTATTTTATTTATTCTTATTTGTTTGCATGGAATCAATGCTAGTTCTATACTAACTTGCGAATTGATTGCATTGCTAGTTTGATTTCCTATTTTGAAAATACTTATAAAATAATATTGTTTTGTAAATTTTACTTCTGTTATCTTAGTTATTTTATATTTTGTTTTCTGTTATTTTTTCTATTTTAGTGTTTTATTTTCAGTTAGAACAAAAACTATATAGTGTTTGATGTAGTAGAAGGCTTCCTAGCTTCTTTGAAGTTTCCTTTGGATTTTTATCCGCTCTCTCTTATTGATTTTGATTGCATCAACTTTTATTGCTGTTTGTTAATTGATTGCTAGAATGAGTGCTAGTGTGAGTGCTTATGTGAATACTATGTTTGATTATATAGATTTCATCGGAGAGTGACGAATAGTTCTATCACGTATTTCCCGAGAACGAAAATTCTTCTTCGTCAACATCACCAAGCAAGTCACTTTGATCATACTATCACCTATGTTTTATGCATCGTAGTTCTACCATCCTATGCCCAATTGCATGCTGAGTAGGTACATGGAAATTGTAGTATAGATTGTAGTATCATGTGGTAGGCACACAACAACCCCTATACTTGGCCCCGGGACGACAAATTTCATATTGCTATGCTTGAGTAGACGGGATTTCGGTTGAGTGCAAAACACGAGTGATGCGAGGTTGATTAAATAATCAAGACCGGTTAAGACAAGATTTTCAAGACCTCGGACGCAATGCAACACTGGGTGAAGGACGGTTGATCGGCTCCCTGGAGAACCGAGTGGATGACCCGGGATGCTGGAGAGGCCATGACATCCTGCGGAAAGCTTCACCCAGGCTCAAAGAGACGGACGGAGGCTTCAAGACCCAAGGCTTACCTGCACAGCCACAAGTCACTATGGGCTCTGGCTTGGTTGGACAACGCGTCGACTCTGGACAGGCGGTGCTAGCAGATGTAGAAGAACGGTAGGATTCGATGGGCACCGACAGGGATTCAGAGGGACCCGTTGAAAGACCATGTTTTGATCATCCGGTCTTCAAACACCCTGAAGTGCGAGGACATACACGGAGGCGATCAAATCTTGTGGGGAACGTGTGCAAAACTCTGCAGAGTACTCAAACCTAATCGATTAGCCGTGTCCACGGTCATGGACAACTTGAGCCAAAGGAACTAAAGTTATGTGAATTCTCAACACCATTATATATATTTGATGAGGGTAATATTGATAACTCGGGTACGAGAACTGGTTGGCGGAACCATCTCATTAACAACCAACTACGTAGTAACATTTTTCTTTTAGCCCTCTCTTGATGTAGGAGAAAACTTGCTTTTCGCTAAAAATTTATAGCGCCACCTGCCATATATGCATATAGTATAGATGATTGCTTTTCACCCCTCTCTTATGTGACTTGCCGGCATATTGAATATGCTGACCTACACGGCTGCAACGTCTTATGTTGCAGATATTTTTCTTCGACGAGTAAGAGTACGATTCAGGGTTACGGTCTACACTCAACTTGCCGTTGGTGTTTATTGGGACTCCACTCCCTTGACTGCTTCCGCTGAAATATTTAAGGTATATATCAGTTTTACGCTATTTACATGTGATTGCACTTTGATATATACATTGATGTACTGTGTGTGCCAGCATACTGATCCAGGGATGGCACAGAAACACAGAGGCTTGACTCGTCTTGAGTCGGGTCGCTACAGAAATGGTATCAGGGCACATGTTGACTGTAGGACGTGACCCTAGAAACTGGAAAGTTCTTAGGATATGATCTCTCAAAAATATTATTTTCAAAAACACCTTTCACTTCTCATCTCTTCTGATTTCATCAAATGTTCTCTCTCACCTCAAATAGTTAGACAATGCCCTTTCCCCTTTGACCACGTGAAGGATCAATCGACTCCCACTTCAAAGTAAAGAGGATTTCATCATGCAGTTGAAGCTACACCAATTGAAGACTCTCAAGACCCGAAGAACTCGAAGACCCCGAAACATTCCAATGTTTATTAGAAGTCCAAACCCCAATTATATACCCACGTTAGTTACGATGATTTGTGAGCCATCAATTGTGTGTGTTTTTCGACGGCCACAACTAAAACCTATTCTCAAAAATATTGTTTGTATTGTGTGTATCTCCCTCCCTCTCTTACCCGTCTCATCCCCAAAACCTCAATCCTACCAGATGGAGTATGAAGCTGGACTTGTAGTCTCTGGACCAATGACCCAGCTAGAGGCTGAAATATGGATTCAGAACATGGAGAACCACTTCGGGAGCAACTTGATCTCAAGGAAGCATGAAGTGGAACACGCTCTTCAGTACTTTACACAAGGTGCTGCAATCTGGTGGAAAATGTACCATGTCATACAAGGATTTAGTGGAGCAGAAAGTTGGGACGAATTCAAGAACACTCTGTTAAGATCCCGACTTATTCAGAAGTGCTATGATAATCCGAAGGAGAGGACTTGTGCATGCAAGATCTGTGGAGAAATAGGACACACCCAGGAAGAACACAAGGATGGATGCACTCATTGTGAAGAAAATCACCCAGCTGAGGAGTGCCCATGTAGTCAGGTGACTTGTTTCCTTTGTGAAGGAACCACCCACTACCCAGCTCAGTGTCACATTTACCCCAAGGTGCAACAAGTTGTCAAGCAGCAGAAAGATGTAGTGAAGGAAACCCTCAAGAACAAGATTCTAGAAGAGCCGGTGATGAACGAAAATATTGAAGACCCTGATGGACAAGTTCTGACCAGATTTTTCTCCAATGCATGCTACTCATGTGGAGAAGAAGGACATTATTCACAGGACTGCATGAAGAGAAGCCAAGAGTATCTGGGATACTTCCCGACGGAAGAAGTGGAGTTTGATCCACTTGAAATAGAAGAACTGGCCAAGATGAAGGAGTCCGGAAAGAAGACAAAGTACCCTCGGAAGAACCAAATCTCTGCAGACATGGACCTGAGTCATGTCAGATGTTACAAGTGTATGAAATTTGGCCACCACAAATACATGTGCTCAGGAAGGAAGCCGGGAACCAAAGGAGCAAAGGAAAACACTAAGACGCCTCGAGACTTGTCAGAACTCATTTCCTTTTGCTGCAAGGAAGCAGGACATTTTGCCAGCGATTGTCCACAAAGGAAGAAAGCTAGAATGGAGTAGTTAAGTTTTGACCATGGCAATAAGTGTAATCTGAAGCACTCTTGTTTTCCATGAGATCGTGGAGTGAAATTTTTGTAACAGAGGTCCCTGAGATTGTAATAACATCATGAATAAATGGAATTTATTGTCTCATGATTGCCTATGTTGAAAATGTATGCATTGTTTCTCTATGAGCAAAGATCTCTGAACAATTATGAGGATATGAGAAAATATGGTCTATGCAGGCATGAGTATAATTCATTTAAGTGTGGTAGTAATCGGTAAACCCACAGGATCCATTGAGTAGGAGTGTACCATGATTACCAAGGAGACATATACATTCCTCTGAGTACCTATTTACTGACACCTGCAGATGACAACTCTCTACGAGTCATTCCTCAAGGGCCCAGAAACGATCATGACCCTGACCAGTGATCATGATTACCCGAAAATCCTGAAGGACATGATGAAGCACATTCACCTTGAAGGAGATGCAGTCTACAAAGGCTACCCATTCATGGAAAATGGAGTGGAACTTTGGTACGTGGAAGTACACCTCCACCATGTGAAAGGAGTTTGTCCAAAGACTATGGGGCAATACTTTTTCATTTCACGTGTACCACGAGCAACCTTCTTTGATGCTGTTCGTGAAGCTGCCATGGAAGCCATACGTCAGATCAGAGAAATACTTGAAGCAAGACTCCGTCATGCCCAGGAATACCTGAGTGAAGTACGTGCGGAGATGATAGAGATGAAGCTCATGACCACCATGATGAAGCAAAAGATGGATGATTTGAGGGAGCACATTGGAAAGTTCGAATCGAACTAAAGTACCTCCAAGAGAGGGAGATGAATAATGTTGGCAGAAATGCTCGACCATACCGAATAATGTGGATGGCAGCATTTGTAATAAATTACTTTTGAGTTGGAATTTTGAAGAAAGCAATGATGTAATAAAGGATTGATTATGAAATGAATATGATTTATGGAAGAAGCTATGATGGATCAGCAAACGTTTTCTTAGGAACATACGAAAGCCAGAGAGTTGTGAAGATACTATAGATGTTTTGTTCAGCTTGCAGAACCAATAGATTATCCGAACTCCGTTCGTGGACAAGAGAAATTATGCAACACTTGTGAGGATGCCCAAGTGTAAGAATACGAGATTCACTAAGCCTTATACAAGGTAATGATTTCAGTGCGACATGGCTTGGCCACCATGACGACTTACTATTATCATTCTCTTGCTATTCCGAATGGTAAATCTGAGAGACTTAACCATAGTGAAAGACGACGTTCTTTTAAGCTTTTGTTTAAGCCTTAGAATGGTATGATGAAAGCCCCATGTACATGGCAATCGTTGTCACGCGTCGGCCATTTTACGGTGAGGGTGAAGCCAAGACCCTTCTCTCTGCAGGATAACCACAAATGGTAGACCACCATGAGAATCATCGATATGTTATTTAGAATGGTCACGAGACTTGTCAGTTAAGAAGGCCCAGTGACGGAAGAATCTTATATCAACAGAAGAACCCTCGATTTTGATGGAAACATTATGAATATAATGGAAGAACTTCACCAAAGAAGTTACCATGAAGAATGTGACGAGCGAGATGCCAAGACCCCAGAGGATTGTTAAAAATTTGAGCGACCAGTAACTCTCATTTTAAGTGTGGTAGCACCCCACTTTGCAGGAGACTAGATTTGTTAGAAGACCCCCCAAACCATAACCTTTTCTTTCTAGCCTCTTCGAATCTCGAGGACGAGATTCAGTTTAAGTGTGGTAGTTTGTAACCTCCCAAAATTATAAATTTTGGAATGTTAATATAATTATTCGATTGATTGTTTGTTTGTTTGAGTGATTGAAACTTGAGTGAAATTTATAACTTTTTCAAACTTTTAAATGAGAGGGAATAAAATGACATTCCCCATCTCCGATGAATTCAAATTCAATCTTTTAAAAGAAAAGAGAGAAGATGACATGACTTCTTCAACTATAAAGAATTTGAACAGAGTTTGCATTTGAATCCTTTCAAAATATTTGCCCTTGCTTCTATATTTTTCTTCCCCGACAAAATGCCCCGACAAAATTCTTGCACGCAAGAAAGAGCGGAGGAAAATGACCCTCCAAAAACCAGGGCCATTCATTGAAATATTTTGAGCCAAGAAAAAACCAAAATTTAATTTGAGAAAATAATTGCAAAAAGAAATAATGCTTTTAGAGATTTTTTGGAAAAACATTTTTTTAAGTATTTATTTTGGCCGTGGAAAAATGGCCATCATTTAGATTTTATTTTTCTGATAATTTTAGTATATAGAAACTCTATATTCCGAATTGATTTCATTTCCCTTTTATCATTTTAGTTTCCTAGTTTAGAAAAAGGAAAGAAATCGTGTTTAAATGGAAATAAACGGTGGCCCATTAAGACCTTTCCAAAAACTAGCCCAACAGGATCTTCTTCTTCCTCTATCTCCTCCTCAAGTGCACAAGACCTTCCTTAGCCATGGACACGGAAATCCTCCCTTCCCGATCTCCCTCTCCCTTCCATCCCAGCTCCTCCCGAGCCCCCTATAAGAACCCACCCGGCGTCCTCGTCCCATTTTCCCAAAGAGACGCCACCCTCATCGCCTCAAGCCGCCGGCCACCTCGTCGGAGTAACCCTGCCCCGGTCGAGTCCAGGAGCTCCCTGCCGACTTCCCCTTGGCCCATACCCTCGCTGCAACACACCCCTGCGTGCCCCACCCCTCCTCCGC
>NC_058524.1:358654822-358672322 GCF_904849725.1 Hordeum vulgare subsp. vulgare | reverse complement strand
GAAAACTATTTTCTCTTATGTCTATAAATCTTCTATTTCCTCTTCTGATCATTTCTGACTCCTCTCCGATTTTCCAATGTTTTAGATGGCCACCCTCGTCCCTGTTAAGTTCACGGAGTTTTGCCAGCCCGACGCCACTATGCCATTCGGAAAGGAGCTGGTGCAGATCACCAAGGATTTGAGGATTGCTCTGCCGACTATCACAGGGAAGCCAACTTCGTCTTACCCGGAGGGTTCACGCTACAGGATCGAGGTGCACGTTCCCAGAAGGACATTCCAGCCACGCACTAAGCCGATGGATTTCAAGTTCATCGCACCCAACTGGATTCTCGGAAGGGACATGGCGATTCATTGTGCACTCGGACGTATCAAGGAAGAATACAAAGGCTGCCCTATTTCTCCAGACCTATTCACCGTATCCCGGAGAAACGAAGACGGAGAAATCATCTCAAGCAAGACCAAGGACGCTCTCTTGTCTTATGCCCAGACCTTGGAGAAGCACAGCGGGACTTTGGAACATCGTGTGATCAAGGACGCCAGGAAGATCAAGCAACTGTCACTACACGAGCTTGAACTCGAAAAAGCAGCCCGGGAAGCCCACTATGAGCACGAACTGGAGGTGAAGGACTTTCTGGAGCGGATCGAGAAGCTGAAGACTCGAGTTGCATACTCGGAGGAGGAACTGGACATGGGCGAGAACCTTCATCCCGAAGGAGACGTAGCCCCCTTGATCAGCAATGACGAGGACTATGAAGAAACCTCCATCGAAGGACCCACCACCATGCTTTTTTGAGGAGGACACTTAGACTAGACCACCAAATTTATTTTATCGTTATATGTTTTAGGCCGATGTTTAGGATTATCGAATTTTGTATCCCCGTGTGAACCTTTGTGATGGTATTGAATAAAATGTGTGGTGTGATACTTGTGTGTTGCATTCATATGGGTAGTGTAATTACTCTTAGACCATTGTTCTATGCTAATCTCACCCCTCCACAAACATCAGATGCCTCCGAGACGCGCCCCTGAGTCCAACTTCCTGCCGGAACTCACCCAGTTGATCCAGCAACAAAACACCCTAATGCAGCTGATCATCCAGAACCAGAACAATAACAACAACCGTCACCCACCCCAGGCCGACAATCTCACCCGTTTCCTGAGGTTGAACCCTCCAACTTTCTCCAGCAGCATTAAGCCCATTGTGGCAGATGATTGGCTCCGCAAGATGGAGCGTGAACTTATCACTGCTGGTTGTACTGAAGCTGAGAAGGTGCGTTTTGCCACGCATCAACTTGAAGGCCCTGCAGCTGCTTGGTGGGAGAACTACACCACCACTTATCCCATTGCTGGAGTCACTTGGGAGCAATTTAAGCAAGCCTTCTACACCGCACATGTCTCAGTTGGTGCAATGAGTCTGAAGAAGCGTGAGTTTCGCAACTTACGCCAAGGGAATCTCTCTGTGGCCCAGTACGTCGATGAATTCAGCATGCTCGCCCGTTATGCACCTGGAGATGTGGCCGATGATGCGGCCACGCAGGAAAAGTTCTTGGAAGGACTCAATGATGAGCTAAGCATTCAGTTGACTGTAGCCACCTTCAACAACTACCAGGAGCTGGTTGATAAGGCCCTCATCTTGGAAGGGAAACACCAGCAGATGGAGAACCGCAAGCGAAAGTATGGGGTTGGAAAGTTCAACTCCGGCACTCAGCAGAAGCCTCGCTACACCCCTTATCCAGGAAATACCGGGACTGGATCCGGTAAGATTGGAGGACATGTTCAGCATAACCACCCAGTGCACAACCATGGAGGCCACAACCATGGAGGAAATGGGAACCACCGCAACAACAACAACTTCAAGAATGGCGGTACTGGCACTCAGCAGCATTCAGCTTCAGCTTAGAAGGATCTGACTCACATCACTTGCTTCAAGTGTCAGAAGACGGGACACTATGCCACTGAATGTCCCCAGAACAAGCAGGGAAATGGAAACAGCAACGACAACTCTGCAGCAAAGAAGCCCAATCCTTTTCCTCGAGCTTAGGTGAACCACATTGATGTTGAAGAGGCCTATGATCACCCCGATACTGTGGTTGGTAAGTTTTTGCTAAATTCACGTCCAGTATTGGTACTTTTTGATTCTGGTGCAACACATTCATTCATATAAAGGGTAGTTGTGGAAAAGTATAGTTTGCCAACTAGAACCCTCAGCCAGCCTATTAAGGTCAGTTCCCCGGGAGGCATGATGACAGCCGGGATAGGATGCCATGCTTTGAGTCTCAACATCGGGAACCATAATTTTCCCACCGACCTCATCGTATTAGAGTCCCAGGGATTGGATGTAATCCTAGGCATGGATTGGTTGGCCAAGTATGAAGGGAATATTGATTGTGCCCTTAAGTCTATTTTGCTCACCACCCCCGAGCAGAAGCGGATTAAGTACGTGTCTCAGCGCCCGACACGGAGTAAGCGAGTAAACTCCCTCATGGGAGTAGTCCAGGAGGAAGTACCAATTGTACAGGAGTACCCAGATGTATTTCCGGAGGAATTGCCGGGCATGCCACCCGATAGAGAGATTGAGTTCTTGATTGAGCTATTACCCGGAACAGCTCCGATATCCAAGAGACCCTATCGGATGCCCGCAAATGACTTGATACAAATAAAGAAGCAAATTAAGGAGTTGTTGGACAAAGGGTATATTCGACCAAGTTCTTCACCTTGGGGAGCCCGAGTGCTCTTGGTTGAAAAGAAGGACAAGTCCTTGAGAATGGTTGTCGATTATCGTGCATTGAACGATGTGACCATCAAGAACAAGTACCCTTTGCCGATGATCAATGATCTGTTTGATCAGTTAGTTGGAGCTCGCGTATTCTCAAAGATCGATCTTCGATCCGGGTACCATCAGTTGAAAATTCGTGAACAGGATATGCCCAAGACAGACTTCACCACTCGGTACGGCTTGTATGAGTACACGGTCATGTCATTTGGACTAACTAATGCTCCGACATATTTTATGAATCTGATGAACAACGTATTTATGGAATACTTGGACAAGTTTGTCGTGGTGTTCATCGATGACATACTGATATTCTCCAAGAACAAAGAGGAACACAAGGAACATCTGCGTCTAGTTCTGGAGAAACTTCGAGAGCATAAGCTATATGCAAAGTTTAGCAAATGTGAGTTTTGGTTGAAGGAAGTCAGATTCCTCGGACACGTCATCTCAGGAGAAGGAATAGCAGTGGACCCTGCCAAGGTCGCAGCAGTCACCGAATGGGTAGCACCCACTTCAGTCAAGGAGATCCGCAGTTTCCTCGGACTTGCCGGATATTACCGGAGGTTCATTGAGAATTTCTCAAAGATTGCCAAGCCCATGACAGAGTTATTGAAGAAGGAATCCAAGTATGTTTGGACTGAGGAATGTGAAACCAGTTTTCAAGAGCTGAAGAAACGTCTTGTTACAGCCCCAGTGCTAATATTGCCGAACATTCGGAAGGATTTCCAGGTTTACTGTGACGCTTCTCGTCAAGGACTCGGAGGAGTGCTCATGCAAGAAGGCAAAGTTGTAGCCTATGCATCCAGACAACTCAGACCTCATGAGTTGAATTATGCCACACATGACTTGGAACTAGCAGCGGAGTGCACGCTCTCAAGACCTGGAGACATTTCCTGATCGGAAATAGTTGTGATGTTTACACTGATCACAAGAGCGTGAAGTATATCTTCATGCAGAAGGAGATGAACCTCAGACAGAGGCGATGGCTAGAGTTGATCAAGGATTATGACATGAGATTGCATTATCACCCAGGCAAGGCTAATGTTGTAGCCGATGCGTTGAGCCGCAAGAGTTATGTGAAGACACTCACAGCTGGAGGATTACCCCGGGAGTTAGTCGATGACCTCCGAGAGCTCAAATTGGAAATAATTCCAAGAGGATTTGTTGCCGCACTGGAAATTCAGTCCACCTTGACCGAAAAGATCCGCGAGGCACAGAAATCAGACAAGGAGATAGCTGAGATTAAGCAGAAAATGGAAGACGGTAAGGCTAAAGGTTTTCGTGAGGATGAACACGGAACTTTATGGTTTGAGGATCACATCTATGTGCCCAATGATCCCGAACTCAGGAAGTTGATACTTCAGGAGGCCCATGATTCTCCGTACTCGATACACCCCGGCAACACCAAGATGTATCTGGATCTGAAAGAAAGTTTCTGGTGGACAGGATTGAAGAAAGACATTGCCGAGTTCGTAGCAATATGCGATGTTTGTCAGCGAGTAAAAGCCGAGCATCAGAAGCCAGCAAGTTTGCTCCAACCTCTGCTGATACCCGAGTGGAAATGGGAAAAGCTTGGTATGTACTTCATCACAGGATTACCTCGGACCCATTCTGGCTATGATTCTATTTTGGTTGTGGTCGATCATTTGACCAAGGTAGCTCACTTCATTCCGGTGAAGACTACTTACACGAGTGCCAAGCTGGCCAAGATATATATGACGAGGATCGTATGTCTGCACGGAGTACCGAAGAGCATTGTGTCCGATAGAGGGACTCAGTTCACATCACATTTTTTGCACCAACTGCATGAAACCTTGGGAACGAGATTGGAGTTCAGTACAGCTTTTCACCCACAGACAGATGGACAGACCGAGAGAGTTAATCAGATTCTGGAGGACATGTTGAGAGCTTGCGCACTAGACTATGGGTCTAGTTGGGATGACAATTTACCTTATGCCGAGTTCTCATACAACAACAGCTACCAGACCAGTTTGAAGATGGCCCCTTTCGAAGCTCTATACGGAAGGAGGTGCAGAACACCGTTGATGTGGGATGGAGTTGGAGACCGACAACTTTTTGGTCCCGACCTTATCCGAGATTCTGAAGAGAAGGTCAAGCTAACTCGTGACCGACACAAGATAGCTCAGTCCAGGCAGAAGAGTTATGCTGACAGCAAACGCAAGGAAGTAACGTACGAAGTGGGAGACCGAGCATATCTTCAGGTGTCTCCACTTCGAGGAATCAAGAGATTCGGTGTGAAAGGAAAATTAGCACCTCGTTTCATTGGCCCCTACAGAATTCTTGAACGTAGAGGCGAAGTTGCATACAAACTGGAACTGCCAGAAGGATTGTCCGGAGTCCATGATGTCTTCCATGTTTCCCAGTTGAAGAAATGCCACGCTGAGATAGCCAATAATCCGTTGAGAGATACAGTGCCCCTAGAGGCCATACAGCTTGACAGTGATCTGACGTATGAAGAGAAACCCGTCAGGATTCTCGAGACTGCCAACAGAGTTACCCGCAGCAAGATCATCAAGTTCTGCAAGGTGTTGTGGAGCCACCACACCGAGGAAGAAGCCACCTGGGAACAAGAAGAGGATCTTCGTCGAGACCACCCGCACCTATTTCCTAGCCAACCCGAATCTCGAGGGCGAGATTCATCTTAAGGTGGGTAGGTTTGTAACATCCCAATTTTCCTAATTGGGAATGTTTTACGTTGTAGCTGAGCATCTATGCATATTGATTGAAATAAATTTAGCACTTGAATTTCTTTCGTCTTTTGATTTGCATTTCCATCTTTTTCCTCGCACGAGAAATGCGCGGGGAAATACTCTGTTGCACGCAAGAGAGAGAGCGGAGGAAAATGACCCTCCAAAGTACGGGCATTTCTGAAATGTTGGAGCCAACAAAAATACAAAGATCATTTGCAAAAATAATTGCAAAAAGAAATAAAGCAAGTTTGGGAATTTCTGAAAAAAAACATTTTTTAAAAGTTTTTATTTTTGCTTTGTAAAAATGTTATTCGGGTAGAGAATATTTTTCTGATTTTTTTGGTATATAATACCCTATATTAAATATTTTGATATACTTCCTCTTTATTCGTTTTGTTTTTCTGTTTCGGAAAAGTTATAAAATAGGAAGTCTAGTTTTTTTTAGGCAACCGCCTCGAGCGTTTAATAGCTGTGGGCCACCACCCCCACAGCCCAGGGAACCGAATCCCTCAGGATTCGGCCGACCTTTCCTTCCCAGCCCGCCTCTCTCTCACTTCCCTGCGGACCCCACTGACCGACCCTTCTCTCTCCCGCGGTCATCTCTCTCCTCCACTTCCTAATTCCTGCCCGTGACCGAGCCGAGTCCGAGGAACTCGGGATCCCCTGCCGCACCCCTCTCCTTTCCTTCCCCAAAGCCCCCTCCTGGCCTATATAAAAGCCCCAGTCGCCGCAGCCCCGTTCCTCCCATCGCCTCGCCGAACCGCCGCCGCCCCGAGCCCCTGCCGCGACCTCGCCGGCGAGCCCGAGCTCCTCCACTTCGGCCCCCTGGGAGCGCCACCCCGAGCCGCTCCCCGCTCCGCCCGACGCCTCCCCTCGGTGGAGGACTGCCGCCGCCGCCGCCCCGTCCTCTCCACCGCCCCCCCGGAGCCCTCCCCTCGCCGGCGACCACCTCTCCCCCGCCGGAGTGCCAGCCCAGCCACGGTAGCTCCTCTCTCTCTGTTGTTCCTTCTTTTTTTTCTTTTGTAGCCCTTAGATCTTTATTAGATGGTTTAGATTAGTTCCTAAAATACCTCTTCGGTTTAGAGTAGAAAACCGGCGGTTTTATTTCACTTATTCATTTAGCCAGCAAGTTTTTGTTAGCCTCCGGCCGTTTGTTTATAACATTGCAACAAATGCCCCCGCAGCCTATCCCTACACGCCACGTGTACCCCCCTGTTAGTTACTAGTTAGCTTCATTTTTTCAGCCTATTTGCAAAAACAGAAAAGTTTCTGTTTTGTTTTGGCCACAACTTTTGATCCCGAAGTCCAATGACATTGATTCTTGTTCCAGTAGACTTCAATTTTTATATAGTTTTTAAAAACATATAAATTTTCAATGTTTGAAATTTTCAAATATAAGTTAGATCAGATTTAGTTTAAACATTGTTTTGCCTATTCCAGGTGTTTAAAAAATGATTTTGAGTTGATTCTTTTTACTACTGCTTCCTAGTGATTAAATCTTACTGTGGTAGAATTTTCAAAAATGTTAAAGTATTTTTACTGGTGTTTTTAACAGAAACAAGTTTCTGCCATAACGACGCATGATGAATTTTTTACTTAGGCTTTAGCAAATCCTTACTTGTGATGTTATTTTACTTGTTGCTTGATTGTAGTGCTTATGGTGTGTTTTGTGTTTGTATCGGTAGATCATCCGGAGTGCGAAGCGTGTTACTTAGAAGCGCTCGATCAAGACAACTATCATCAAGGCAAGTCGTCTTGATCATGTTATTTTACCTATGTTTTCGATGCATGGTAGATCACCTTTCTTTGCCCAATTGCATGCTGCCTAGGTAATTGGAAACTTTAGTATAAGTTGTAGTATTATGTGGTGGGCACACAACAACCCCGATACTTGGCCCCGGGACGACAAATTCTTAATGCTATGCTTGAGTAGACGGGTTTTTCGGTTGAGTGTATATCACTAGTGATGCGAGGTTGATTAAATAATCAAGACCGGCTAAGACAAGATTTTCAAGACCTCAGACGCAATGCAACTCTGGGTGAAGGACGGTTGATCGGCTCCCTGGAGAACACAGTGGATGCCCGGGATGCTGGAGAGGCCATGTCATCCTGCGGAAAGCTTCACCCAGGCTCGAAGAGACGAATGGAGACTTCAAGACTCAAGGCTTACCTGCACAGCCACAAGTCATTATGGGCTCTGGCTTGGTTGGACAACGCGGCGACCCTGGACAGGCGGTTCTAGCAGATGTAGAAGAACGGTAGGAATGGATGGGCACCGACAGGGATTCAGAGGGACCCGTTGAAAGACCATGTTTTGATCATCCGGTCTTCAAACACCCTGAAGTGCGAGGACAAACCCGGAGGCGATCAAATCTTGTGGGGAACGTGTGCAAAACTCTGTAGAGTGCCCAACCTAATCGATTAGTCGTGTCCACGGTCATGGACAACTTGAGCCGAAGGCATTGAATTTCCCCTGAACTCTCGACACAACTTAATAACGATATGGGTGTTAACAACTATTCGGGTACGAGAATTGGTTGGCGGAACCATCTCGTTAACAACAAACAATGTAGTAATATTTCGCTTCCAACCCCTCTTGTTGTAGGATAAAACTGGCTTTATGCAAAACTTAGCCCCACTGGCCAAATATGCATGTAGAGATAGTTGGTTATTATTTTTACTCCTCTCTTTGATGACTTGCCGGCATATTCAATATGCTGACCTACACGGCTGCAACGTATCATGTTGTAGAGTACTTTTCCGACCAGGAGTGAGGCTACGATCTACGCTCAGCGACATGCCCTTGGAGTCGGATGGACTCGTCTACCTGATGCTTCCGCTAGTCTTCGTTAGATATCTCATGAGATGGCCTTCAGCCACTTTATTGTAATCCTTTATTGTAATAAAGTACTCTTTATGAGATTTCGTTTAATAAAGTTGTGTGATTGAACTCTTGAATATATACACTATGTACTGAGTGTGTACCAGCATGATCTTGGGATGGTACGGAAACACCAGAGGCTTGACTCGTCTTGAGTCGGGTCGCTACATTCTTGTTGTTGGTGTTGGTGTTGTTGTCTTTGTTGTTGTTGTTGTTGTTGTTATTGTTGGTGTTGTTGTAGTTTGTAGCGACCCGACTCAAGACGAGTCAAGCCTCTGTGTATCTGTGACATCCTTGGATCAGTATGCTGGCACACACAGTACATCAATGTATATATCAAAGTGCAATCACATGTAAATAGCGTAAAACTGATATATACCTTAAATATCTCAGCGGAAGCAGTCAAGGGAGTGCAGTCCCAATAAACACCAACGGCAAGTTGAGTGTAGACCGTAACCCTGAATCGTACTCTTACTCGTCGAAGAAAAATATCTGCAACATGAGACGTTGCAGCCGTGTAGGTCAGCATATTGAATATGCCGCAAGTCACATATGAGAGGGGGTAAAATATCATCTATACTATATGCATATATGGCAGGTGGTGTTGTAAGTTTTTAGCATAAAGCAAATTTTCTCCTACAACAAGAGAGGGGCTAAAAAGCAAAATATAACTACGTAGTTGGTTGTTAATGAGATGGTTCCGCCAACCAGTTCTCATACCCGAGTTATCAATATTACCCTCATCAAATATATATAATGGTGTTGAGAAATCCAGATAACTTCAGTTCCTTTGGCTCAAGTTGTCCATGACCGTGGACACGGCTAATCGATTAGGTTTGAGTACTCTGCCGAGTTTTGCACACGTTCCCCACAAGATTTGATCGCCTTCGTGTATGTCCTCGCACTTCAGGGTGTTTGAAGACCGGATGATCAAAACATGGCCTTTCAACGGGTCCCTCTGAATATCTGTCGGTGCCCATCCAATCCTACCGTTTTTCTACATCTGCTAGCACCGCCTGTCCATAGTCGCCGCGTTGTCCAACCAAGCCAGAGCCCATAATGACTTGTGGCTGTGCAGGTAAGCCTTGGGTCTTGAAAATATCCGTCCGTCTCTTTGAGCCTGGGTGAAGCTTTCCGCAGGATGTCATGGCCTCTCCAGCATCCCGGGTCATCCACTGGGTTCTCCAGGGAGCCGATCAACCGTCCTTCACCCAGAGTTGCATTTCGTCCGAGGTCTTGAAAATCTTGTCTTAACCGGTCTTGATTATTTAATCAATCTTGCATCACTCGTGTTATGCACTCAGCCGAAATCCCGTCTACTCAAGCATAGCAATATGAAATTTGTTGTCCCGGGGCCAAGTATCGGGGTTGTTGTGTGCCTACCACATGATACTACAACCTTTACTAAAATTTCCAAGTACCTAAGCAGCATGCAATTGGGCATAGGATGGTAGAACTACGATGCATAAAACATAGGTGATAGTATGATCAAAATGACTTGCCTGGCGATGTTGACGAAGAAGAATTTCTCGAGAAATAACTTGATAGACTACTCATCACTCTCGATGAAATCTATATAACAAACATATCATTCACATAAGCACTCATACTAGCAATCATTCTAGCAATCAAAAGAAAAGAGAGAGCGAAAAAGAATCCAAAAGAAACTTCAAATAAAACTAGGGAGTCTTCTACTACATCAACACTAAATAGTTTTTGTCTAACAGAAAATAAAATACTTAAATAACAGGGAACTAAGATATAAATTTAACTAAGATAAAATAAAGTATTTTTTCACAAAACTATTTGAAAGTATTTCCAAACGCGATTTGAAACCGTGGAGAAACCAATTGCAAGTTATTAGAGAACTAGAATTGATTTCATGACAACATATAAAAATAAAAAATCAAAACTTGTTGCAAACCTACTGTTATCTAACAGAAAACCGAATATAAACTTTCTCAAATATAAAAGAAACTAATTTAAAAACAAATATAGAAAAAGAAATAGCTATAATCCTAAAAGAACTAAAACAGAATCTGTTTTGGTAAAAAACCCAATTAAAAATATTTTTCAAAAATTGAAACTTAAACTACTCAAAGATATGATGAATAGGAAGCAGCAGCAAAAAGAATAAAATTAAAAGCTATTTTTAAACTCCCGGAATAAGCAAAACAAGATTTAATTCAAATCTGATCTAACTCATTTTTAATAAATCCAAACATAGACAAATTATATATCTGCAGAAACTACATAAAATTTCTGATCCAACGCCAAAAGAATCACCTAATTCGGAGGTAGAGACTAATCGATATGAATTTTCTAAGATTGCAATTTTCTGAAAAAACTGCAATACGGGATTTCGTGAATCTCACCATGGGTGACACAGAGGAAGAACTCCGGCGAGGTAGCTGCTCCGGCGAGGTGGGGAGGTCGCCGGCGGGGTGGGGAATCGGCGGAGGAGTAGCACGGCAGGGGGTGGGGCGCTGGAGAGGCTCGGCAGGGGTGATGGGGAAGCGCCACGAGACCTACTGTACTCCGTTCTTTACAGGAAGATGAGGATGGTGGCGCCGTGGCTACGAGCATGGGAACGGGGCGTTTCTCGAGGGGAATAGAATGAGGAGGACGAGGGGATCCTTTATAGGTGGCGAGGAGGTGCTGGGAGGGAAGGAGATTCGCGAATTCCGGAAGGGGAGGATCTCTTGGTTCCTGCCATGGAAGTTCGTGGTAACGTGAATGACTAGAGGAAGGAGAAGATACTAAACGGGCCAGATTTGGAAACTCCTTAATGGGCCAGCTCTTTATTTCCTATTAAACGCGATTTCTTTCCTTTTTTAAAAATTAGGAAACTAAAACGATAAAAGGGAATTCAAATCAATTCGGAATAAAGGGTTTCTATATAATAAAATTATCAGAAAAATAAAATCTAAATGATGGGCATTTTGCCACGGCCAAAATAAAAACTTAAAAAAAATATTTTTCAGAAAATCCCCTAAATGCTTTATTTATTTTTGCAAATAATTACTCAAATAAATCTTGGGTGTCATGGCTCAAATATTTCAAGGAATATCCCCGGGTTTGGAGGGTCATGTTTCTCCTCTCTTTTTCTTGCTTGACAAGATATGGTTCCCGACATTCCGTGAGTGAGGAAGAAACAAAATGCAAAACAAAATGGAAAGGAATTCCAATGGCACCTTGATTCAAATTCTTTAAAGTTGAAGAAGTCATGCTATCTCCTCTCGCTGATTTTAAAGAATATGAATTTGAATTCACAGGGAAAAGGGGAAAGTCATTTTATTCCCTCTCATTCAAAAGTTTTTAAAAAGTTTCAAATTTCACTCAAGTTTCAATCACTCAAAAAAACAATCAATCTAATAATTATATTAACATTCCAAAATTTATAATTTTGGGATGTTACAAACTACCACACTTCAAATGAATCTCGTCCTCGAGATTCGAAGAGGCTAGAAAGAAAAGGTTAGGGTTTGGGGGTCTTCTAACAAATCCAACTTCCGGCAAGGTGGGACGCTACCACACTTAAAATGAGAGATGTTGGTCCCTCAAAATGCTTTAACGATCCTCTGGGGTTTTTTGGCAACTGACATCGCACAGTCTTCATATTATATCCTTTGGTGATGGTCTCCCGCTGATATAAGTTTCTTCCGTCACTGGGTCTTCTTGACTGACAGTCTCGTGGTCAATTCTAAATAACCTATCGGTGGTTCTCATGGTGGTCTACCATTTGTGGTTATCCTGCAGAGAGAGGGGTCTTGGTTTCATTCTCACCGTAAAATTTCCTACGCGTGACAACAAGTGCCATGTACATGGGCTTTTCTTATACAACTCTAAGGCTTAAATAAAAGCTTCAAAGAACGTCGTCTCTCTATATGGGTAAGTCTCTCAGATTTACCATTCCGAATAGCAAGATAAATGATAAGAGTAAGTCGTCATGGTGATCAATCCATTCCGCACCCAAATCATTTCTCTGTATAAGGTTTAGCGAATCTCGCATTCTAACACTCGGGCATCCTCACAAGCGTTGTAGAATTTATCTTGTCCACGAACGGAGTTTGGATAATCCATTGGTTCTTCAAGCTGAACAAAACATCTATCGTATCTTCACAACTCTCAGGTTTTCGTATGCTCCTAAGAAATCGTTTGCTGATCCATCATAGCTTCTTTCCATAAATCATATCCATTTCATAATCAATCCTTTATTACATCCTTGCTTTCCTCAAAATTCTAACTCAAAAGTAATTTATTACAAATGCTGCCATCCACATTGTTCGGTATGGTCAAGCATTTCTGCCAACTTTATTCATCTGTCTCTCTTGGAGGTACTTTAGTTCCACTGGAACTTTCCGAGGTGCTCCTTGAAATCATCCATCTTTTGCTTCATCACGGTGCTCATGAGATTCATCTCCATCATTTCCGCATGTACCTCACTCAGGTATTCCTGGGTATGACGGAGTCTTGCTTCAAGTATTTCTCCGATCTGACGTATGGCTTCCATGGCAGCTTCACGGACAGCATCAAAGAAGGTTGCTCGTGGTACACGTGAAATGAAAAAGTATTGCCCCATAGTCTTTGGACAAACTCCTTTCTCATGGTGGAGGTGTACTTCCACATACCAAAGCTCTACTCCACTTTCCATGAATGGGTAGCCTTTGTAGACTGCATCTCCTTCAAGACGAATGTGCTTCATCATGTCCTTCAGGATTTTCGGGTAATCATGCTCACTGGACAGGGTCATGATCGTTTCGGGGCCCTTGAGGAATGACTCATAGAGAGTTGTCATCTACAGGTGTCAGTAAATAGGTACTCAGAGGAATGTAGGTGTCTCCTTGGTAATCATGGTACATTCCTACTCAGTGGATCCTATGGGTTTACTGATTACTACCACACTTAAATGAATTATACTCATGCCTGCATAGACCATATTTTCTCATATCCTCATAATGTCCAGGGATCTTTGTTTGAAGTGAAACAATGCATACAGTTCAACATAGATAATCATGGGACAATAAATTCCATTTATTCATGATGTTATTACAATCTCAGGGACTTCTGTTACAAAAATTTCACTCCATGATCTCATGAAAAACAAGAGTTCTTCAGATTACACTAATTTCCCTGGTCAAAACTTAACTACTCCATTCTAGCTTTCTTCCTTTGCGGACAATCGCTAGCAAAATGTCTTGCTTCCTTGCAGCGAAAGCAAATGAGTTCTGACAAGTCTCGAGGCTTCTTAGCTTTTGCTTTTGCTCCTTGAATTTCCGGCTTCCTTCCTGAGCACATGTATTTGTGGTGGCCAAAATCCATACACTTGTAACATCTCACATGACTCAGGTCTATATCTGCAGAGGTTTGGCTCTTCCGAGGGTACTTTTTCTTCTTTCTAGACTCCTTTATTTTGGCCAGTTCTTCTATTTCAAGTGGATCAAACTCCACTTCTTCCGTCGGGAAGTATCCCAGATACTCTTGGCTTCTCTTCGTGCAGTCCTGTGAATAATGTCCTTCTTCTCCACATGAGTAGCATGCATTGGAGAAAAATCTGGTCATACCTTGTCCATCAGGGTCTTCAATATTTTCGTTCATCACCGGTTCTTCTAGAATCTTCTCCTTGAGGGTTTCCTTCACTACATCTTTTTGCTGCTTGACAACTTGTTGCACCTTGGGGTAAATGTGACACTGAGCTGGGTAGTGGGTGGTTCCTTCACAGAAGAAACAAGTCACCTGACTAGTTGGGCACTCCTCAGCTGGGTGGTTTTTGTTCACAATGAGTGCATCCATCCTTGTGTTCTTCCTGGGTGTGTCCTATTTCTCCACAGATCTTGCATGCACAAGCCTTCTCCTTCGGATTATCATAGCACTTCGAATGAGATGGGATCTTAACAGAGTCTTCTTGAATTCTTCCCAATTTTCTGCTCCACTAAATCCTTGTATGGCATGGTGCATTTTCCACCAAATTGCAGCACTTTGTGTAAAGTACTGAAGAGCGTGTTCCACTTCATACTTCCTTGAGATCAAGTTGCTCCCGAAGTGGTTCTCCATGTTCTGAATCCATATCTCAGCTTCCAGCTGGGTCATTGGTCCAGAGACTACAAGTCCAGCTTCATACTCCATTTGGTAGGGTTGAGGTTCGATGAGACGGGTAAGAGAGGGAGGGAGATACACACAATACAAACAATATTTTTTTTGATAATAGGTTTTATTTGTGGCCGTCGGAAAACACACACCAATGACGGCTCACAAATCATCGTATCTAACGTGGGTACATAAAAGGGGTTTGGAATTCTAATGGTCATATGATTATTCGAACACTTCAGGGTCTTTGAGTTCTTCGGGTCTTGGGAGTCCTCTGTTGGTGTAGCGTCAATTCTTCAAATGCATGTTGAAATCCTCTTTACTTTGAAGTAGAACTCCGTTGATTCTTCATGAGGTCGAAGGGGTAAGGGTATTGTCTAACTATTGGAGGTGAGAGAGAACGTTTGATGAAATCAGAAGAGATGAGAAGTAAAAGGTATTTTCGAAAATAAGATTTTTGAGAGATCCTATCCTAGGAAGTTTCCAGTTTCTAGGGTCACGTCCTACAGTCAACATGTGCTCTGGTACCATCTCTGTAGCGATCTGACTCAAGACGAGTCAAGCCTCTGTGTATCTGTGCCATCCCTGGATCAGTATGCTGGCACACACAGTACATCAATCTATATATCAAAGTGCAATCACATGTAAATAGCGTAAAACTGATATATACCTTAAATATCTCAGCGGAAGCAGTCAAGGGAGTGGAGTCCCAATAAACACCAACGGCAAGTTGAGTGTAGACCGTAACCCTGAATCGTACTCTTACTCGTCGAAGAAAAATATCTGCAACATGAGACGTTGCAGCCATGTAGGACAGCATATTGAATATGCCGGCAAGTCACATATGAGAGGGGGTAAAATATCATCTATACTATATGCATATATGGCAGGTGGTGTTGTAAGTTTTTAGCGTAAATCAAATTTTCTCCTACAACAAGAGAGGGGCTAAAAAGCTAAATATAACTACGTAGTTGGTTGTTAATGAGATGGTTCCGCCAACCAGTTCTCATACCCGAGTTATCAATATTACCCTCATCAAATATATATAATGGTGTTGAGAAATCCAGATAACTTCAGTTCCTTTGGCTCAAGTTGTCCATGACCGTGGACACGGCTAATCGATTAGGTTTGAGTACTCTCCCGAGTTTTGCACACGTTCCCCACAAGATTTGATCGCCTTTGTGTATGTCCTCGCACTTCAGGGTGTTTGAAGACCGGATGATCAAAACATGGCCTTTCAACGGGTCCCTCTGAATCCCTGTCGGTGCCCATCCAATCCTACCGTTCTTCTACATCTGCTAGCACCGCCTGTCCAGAGTCGCCGCGTTGTCCAACCAAGCCAGAGCCCATAATGACTTGTGGCTGTGCAGGTAAGCCTTGGGACTTGAAAATATCCGTCCGTCTCTTTGAGCCTGGGTGAAGCTTTCCGCAGGATGTCATGGCCTCTCCAGCATCCCGGTTCATCCACTGGGTTCTCCAGGGAGCCGATCAACCGTCCTTCACCCAGAGTTGCATTGCGTCCGAGGTCTTGAAATGTCTTGTCTTAACCGGTCTTGATTATTTAATCAACCTCGCATCACTCGTGTTATGCACTCAACCGAAATCCCGTCTACTCAAGCATAGCAATATGAAATTTGTCGTCCCGGGGCCAACTATCGGGGTTGTTGTGTGCCTACCACATGATACTACAATCTATACTAAAATTTCCAAGTACCTACTCAGCATGCAATTGGGCATAGGATGGTAGAACTACGATGCATAAAACATAGGTGATAGTATGATCAAAATGACTTGCCTGGCGATGTTGACGAAGAAGAATTTCTCGAGAAATAACTTGATAGACTACTCGTCACTCTCCGATGAAATCTATATAACAAACATATCATTCACATAAGCACTCATACTAGCAATCATTCTAGCAATCAAAAGAAAAGAGAGAGCGAAAAAGAATCCGAAAGAAACTTCAAATAAAACTAGGGAGTCTTCTACTACATAAACACTAAATAGTTTTTGTCTAACAGAAAATAAAATACTTAAATAACAGGGAACTAAGATATAAATTTAACTAAGATAAAATAAAGTATTTTTCACAAAACTATTTGAAAGTATTTCCAAACGGGATTTGAAACCGTGGAGAAACCAATTGCAAGTTATTAGAGAACTAGAATTGATTTCATGACAACATATAAAAATAAAAATCAAAACTTGTTGCAAACCTACTGTTATCTAACAGAAAACCAAATATAAACTTTCTCAAATATAAAAGAATCTAATTTAAAAACAAATATAGAAAAAGAAGTAGCTATAATCCTAAAAGAACTAAAACAGAATCAGATTTGGTAAAAAAACCCAATTAAAAATATTTTAAAAAAATTGAAACTTAAACTACTGAAAGATATGATGAATAGGAAGCAGCAGCAAAAAGAATAAAATTAAAAGCTATTTTTAAACTCCCGGAATAAGCAAAACAAGATTTAATTGAAATCTGATCTAACTCATTTTTTATAAATCCAAACATAGACAAATTATATATCTACAGAAACTACATAAAATTTCTGATCCAACGCCAAAAGAATCACCTAATTCCGAGGTATAGACTAATAGATATGAATTTTCTAAGATTGCAATTTTCTAAAAAAACTGCAATACGGGATTTCGTGAATCTCACCATGGGTGACACAGAGGAAGAACTCCGGCGAGGTAGCTGCTCCGGCGAGGTGGGGAGGTCGCCGGCGGGGTGGGGAATCGGCGGAGGAGTAGCACGGCAGGGGGTGGGGCGCTGGAGAGGCTCGGCAGGGGTGATGGGGAAGCGCCACGAGACCTACTGTACTCCGTTCTTGACAGGAAGATGAGGATGGTGGCGCCGTGGCTACGAGCATGGGAACGGGGCGTTTCTCGAGGGGAATGGAATGAGGAGGACGAGGGGATCCTTTATAGGTGGCGAGGAGGTGCTGGGAGGGAAGGAGATTCGCGAATTCCGGAAGGGGAGGATCTCTTGGTTCCTCCCATGGAAGTTCGTGGTAACGTGAATGACTAGAGGAAGGAGAA
>NC_058524.1:358587322-358647322 GCF_904849725.1 Hordeum vulgare subsp. vulgare | reverse complement strand
GGGCTAGATGTGATTCCAAATGTGGCCCACAGACTTTCCTAAAATAAAAGATCTTTTCCATATTATTAAAAATAGGAAATAAAACATATAAAAGGAAATAGGATATACTCGGAATATAGGGGTATTATATATTAAAATTATCAGAAAAATAAATCAAATAAGATGGACATTTTTCCACCGCCAAAATAAGTACTTCAGAAAAAATGTTTGTAGAAAATCCCTAAATTGGTTTATTTTCTTTTTGCAAATATTTTTCAAATACCCCTTGGGTTTTATGGCTCAAAAATTTCAAAGAAATACCCCTGGTTTGGAGGGTCATGTTCCTCCTCTCTTTTTCTTGCTTGGCAACATAATGTTCCCGACATTCCGTGAGTGAAGAAAAATAGAACGCCAAGCAAAAATCGAAAGAAATTCAAATGCCACCTTTATTACAATCAAAATGCATAGATGCTTAGCTACAATTGTAAAGCATTCCAAATTAGGAAATTTGGGATGTTACAAACCTACCCACCTTAAGATGAATCTCGCCCTCGAGATTCGGGTTGGCTAGAAAATAGGTACGGGTTGTCTCGACGAAGATCTTCTTCCTGTTCCCAAGTGGCTTCTTCCTCGGTGTGATGGCTCCACAAGACCTTGCAAAACTTGATAACATTGCTGCGGGTAACTCTGTTGGCAGTCTCGAGAATCTTGATGGGTTTATCCTCATACGTCATATCACTGTCAAGTTGTATGGCCTCTAGGGGCACTGTGTCTCTCAACGGAACATCAACGATCTCAGCATGGCATTTCTTCAACTCGGAAACATGGAAAACATCATGAACTCCGGACAATCCTTCCGGTAATTCTAGTTTGTATGCAACTTCGCCTCTACATTCAAGAATTTTGTAGGGGCAATGAATCTGGGTGATAACTTTCCTTTTACACCAAACCTCTTGATTCCTCGAAGTGGGGCACACGAAGGTATGTTCTGTCTCCCACTTCGTATGTTACTTTCTTGCGTTTTCTACCAGCATAACATTCCTGCCTGAACTGAGCTATCTTGAGTCGGTCACGAACCAGTTTGACCTTCTCTTCAGAATCTCGGATAAGGTAGGGACAAAAAAGTTTTCGGTCTCCCACACCATCCCACATCAGTGGTGTTCTGCACCTCCTTTCGTACAGAGCTTCGAAAGGGGCCATGTTCAGACTGGTCTGATAGCTATTGCTGTATGAGCACTCAACGTAAGGCAAATTATCGTCCCAGCTAGACCCATAGTCTAGTACGCAAGCTCTCAACATGTCCTCCAGAATCTGATTGACTCTGTCGGTCTGTCCATCGGTTTGTGGGTGAAAAGTTGTACTGAATTGCAACCTCGTTCCCAAGGTTTCGTGTAGTTCGTGCGAAAACTTTGACGTGAACTGGGTTCCTCTATCTGACACGATACTCCTTCGAACTCCATGCAGACATACGATCCTGGTCATATTGATCTTAGCCAGCTTAGCACTCATGTAGGTAGTCTTCACGGGAATGAAGTGAGCTACCTTGGTCAAACGATCTACCACTACCCCCATCGACTCATAACCTGCACGGGTCCTGGGTAATCATGTGATGAAGTTCATACCAAGCTTCTCCCATTTCCACTCGGGTATCGGCAAAGGTTGAAGTAATCCCGCTGGTTTCTGATGCTCGATCTTTACTCATTGACAAACATCGCATATTGCTACAAACTCCACAATATCCTTCTTCATTGTTGTCCACCAGAAACTTTCCTTTAAGTCAAGATACATCTTGGTGTTGCCTCGATGTATCGAGTACGGGGAATCATGGGCCTCCTGAAGTATCAACTTCCTGAGTTCAGGATCATTGGGCACATAGATACGGTCCTCAAACCGTATAGTTCTGTGTTCATCCTCATGAAAACCTTTAGCCTTCCCATCATTCATTCTTTGCTTAATCTCAACTATTTCCTTGTCTGACTTCTGTGCTTCGCGGATTTTTTCGGTCTAGGTGGACTGAATTTCCAGCGTGGCTACATATCCTCTTGGGACTATCCCCAATTTGAGCTCTCTCAGATACTCGGCTAACTCCTGGGGTAATCCTCCCGCTATGAGTGTGTTCACATAACTGTTACGGCTCAAAGCATCTGCTACAACATTTGCCTTCCCTGGATGATAATGCAATCTCATGTCATAGTCCTTGATCAACTCTAGCCGTCTCCTCTGTGTGAGGTTCAACTCCTTCTGCGTCAAGATATATTTCAGGCTCTTGTGATCAGTGTAAATATCACAACTATTTCTGATAAGGAAATGTCTCCAGGTCTTGAGTGCGTGTACTACAGCTGCTAACCCCAAGTCATGCATGGCATAATTCAACTCGTGGGTTCTGAGTTGTCTGGATGCATAGGCTACAACTTTTCTTCTTGCATGAGTACTCCTCCGAGTCCTTGACGTGATACGTCACAATACATCTGAATGTCCTTCCGAATGTTCGGCAATACCAGCACTAGGGCTGTAACGAAACATTTCTTCAACTCTTGGAAACTGGCTTCACATTCCTCGGTCAAAATGTACTTGGACTCCTTCTTCAACAACTCTGTTATGGGCTTGGCAATCTTCGAGAAGTTCTCGATAAACCTCCGGTAATATCTGGCAAGTCCGAGGAAACTGCAGATCTCCTTAACTGATGTGGGTGCTACCCATTCGGTGACTGTTGCAACATTGGTAGGATCCACTGCTATTCCATCTCCCGAAATAATATGCCCGAGGAATCCGACTTCCTTCAACCAAAAATCACATTTGCTGAACTTTGCATACATCTGATGCTCACGAAGTTTCTCTAAAACTAGACGCAAGTGTTCCTTGTGTTCTTCCTCGTTCTTGGAGAATATCAGTATGTCATCGATGAACACCACGACAAACTTGTCTAGGTATTCCATAAATACCTTGTTCATCATACTCATAAAATATGCCAGAGCATTAGTCAAACCAAATGACATGACTGTCTACTCATACAGACCATACCATGTGGTGAAGGCTATCTTGGGTATATCTTGTTCATGAATTTTCAGCTGATGATACCCGGATCGAAGATTAATCTTGGAGAACACTCGGGCTCCAACTAACTGGTCAAACAGATCGTTGATCATCGGCAGGGGATATTTGTTCTTGATGGTCGCCTCGTTGAACGCACGATAATCGACTACCATTCTCAAGGATTTGTCATTCTTTTCAACCAAGAGAACTGGGCTCCCCAAGGTGAAGAGCTCGGGCGAATATACCCCTTGTCCAGCAACTCCCGAATTTGCTTCTTGATTTCCTCTAAATCATTTGCGGGCATCCGATAGGGTCTCTTGGATATTGGGGCTGTTTCGGGTAATAGCTCAATCAGGAACTCAATCTCCCTATCCGGTGGCATGTCCGGCAATTCCTCCGAAAATACATCTAGGAAGTCTTGTACAATCGACACTTCCTCTTGAACTACTCCCATGAGAGAATTTACCCGTTTACTCTGTGACGGGCATTGGGATACGTACTTAACCGTTTTTTCTCAGGGGTGGTGAGCAAAATAGACTTAAGGGCGCAATCAATATTTCCTTCATACTTGGCCAACCAATCCATGCCTAGGATTACATCCAATCCCTAAGACTCTAATATGATGAGGTCGGTAGTTAACTTATGGTTCCTAATGTTGAGACCCAATGCATGGCATCCTATCCGGGTTGTCATCATGCCTCCTGGGGAACTGACCTTAATGGGCTGGCTCAGGGTTCTAGTTGGTAAACTATAATTTTCCACAACTACCCTTGATATGAATGAATGTTTTGCACGAGATTCAGAAAGTACCAATATTGGATGTGAATTTAGCAAAAACTTACCAACCACAGTATCGGGGTGATCATAGACCTCTTCAACATCAATGTGGTTCACCTAAGCTCGGGGAAAACGATTGGGCTTCCTTGTTGCTGAGTTGCCATTGCCATTTCCATTTCCCTGCTTGTTCTGGGGACATTCAGTGGCATAGTGTCCCGTCTTCTGGCACTTGAAGCAGGTGATATGGTTCAGATCCTTCTGAGATGGAGTGGGATAGTGCTGAGTGCCATTACCTCCATTACCATTCTTGAAATTTCCGCCATTGCGGTTGTTCCCATTTCCTCCATGGTTGTGGCCTCCATGGTTTTGCACTGGATGGTTATGCTGGACGTGTCCTCCAAACTTACCGGCTCCTGCTCTGGTATTCCCTGGATAGGGGTGTAACGAGGCTTCTGCTGAACTCCAGAATTGAACTTCCCATGTCCATACTTCTGTTTGCGGTTCTCCATCTGCTGTTGTTTCCCCTCCAAGATGAGGGCCTTATCTACCAGCTCCTGGTAGTTGTTGAAGTTGGCCACAGTCAGCTGAATACTCAACTCATCGTTGAGCCCTTCCATGAACTTCTCCTGCTTGGCCGCATCATGGCCACATCTCCAGGTGCATATCGAGCGAGCATGCTGAATTCATCAACATA
Organism: Hordeum vulgare subsp. vulgare; assembly: GCF_904849725.1. NCBI lineage: Eukaryota > Viridiplantae > Streptophyta > Magnoliopsida > Poales > Poaceae > Hordeum > Hordeum vulgare. The sequence goes on along the minus strand of NC_058524.1, from coordinate 358,642,839 downwards.
CTGAGCCACAGAGCGATTTCCCTGTCGTAAGTTGCGAAACTCACGCTTCTTCAGACTCATGGCTCCAGCTGAGACATGAGCGGTGAGGAAGGCTTGCTTGAACTACTCCCAAGTCACTCCAGCAATGGGGTATGTGGTGGTGTAGTTCTCCCAACAAGCAGCTGCGGGTCCTTCGAGTTGTTGCGCGGCAAAGCGTACCTTCTCAGCTTCAATACATCCAGCAGTGATTAGTTCTCTCTCCATCTTGCGGAGCCAATCATCTGCTACAATGGGCTCAACGCTGCTGGAGAAAGTTGGACGGTTCAACCTCAGAAAGAGGGTGAGATTGTCGGCCTGGGGTGGATGATGGTGGTTGTTATTGTTCTGATTCTGAATGAGCAACTGCATCAGGGTGTTCTGCTATTGGATCAACTGAGCAAGTTCCGGCGGGAAGCTGGAAGGAGGGTCACGTCTCGGAGGCATCTCGTGTTTGTAGAGGAATGGGGTTAGCATAGAACAAGGGTATAAAGAGTAATTACACTACCCATATGAAATGCAACAAACAATTATCACACCACACATTTATTCATTAATCACCACAAAAGGTTCAAACACGGGGATACAAGTTGCGATATCCTAAATTGGTGGACTTGTCTATGTGTTCTGCTCAGAAAAGCATGGTGGTGGGTCCGTCGATGGAGCTTGCTTTGTAGTCCTCCTCATTGTTGAACAAGGGGGCTACGTCTCCTTCAGGATGAAGGTTCTCGCCCATGTCCAATTCTTCTTCCAGATATGCGACACAAGCCTTCAGCTTCTCGATCCTCCCCAAGAAGTCCTTCACCTCCAATTCGTGCTCATAGTGGGCTTCTTGGGCTTAGTCTTCGAGGTCGAGTTTGCGGAGCGACAGTTGCTTGATCCTCTTCGTGTCCTTGCCAACACGAAGCTCCAGAGTTCTGATATGTGTCTCCATGGTCTGGGCATAGGACAGGAGAGTGTCTTGAGTCTTGGTCAGAATGATTTCTCCATCAGCTCCTCTCCGAGAGACCGTGAATAAGTCCGGTGAGGTGGGACAGCCTCTGTACTCCTCCTTGATTCTTCCGAGTGCATAGTGAATCGCTATGTCCCTTCTGAGAATCCAGCTGGGTGCGATGAACTTGAAGTCCACAGGTTCTGTGCGCGGCTCGAAAGTTCTTCCGGGGATGTGCACCTCAACCCTGTAGCGTGTATCTTCCGGGTAAGAGGAGGTATGCTTCCCGGTGATAGTTGGTAGAGCAATACTTAAGTCCTTGGTGATCTACATCAGCTCCTTTCTGAAGTGCATTGTGGCATCGGGCGGGCAAAACTCCGTGACCTTAACGGGGATGAAGGTGGCCATCTAGAAAATATTGGAAGATCGGAGAAAAGTCAGAAATGAGCAAAAGAGAAATCTAGAAGATTTCAAGATATAATAAAAAAGTTTTCTTCCTAAGGCTCTTCCAATCCTAGACGTTACGTCCTACGGTCAGCGTGTGCTCTGATACCATATATGTAGCGACCCTACCTGAAACGGCCAAGTCTCTGGTGTTTCTGTACCATCCCATGATCATGTTGGTACACACACTACATCAATGTATATATCGAGAGTTCAATCACACAGCTTTATTAATCGGATCTCATATCGAGTACTTTATTACAATAAAGATTACAATAAAGAGGTTGAAGGCCAAACTCATGACATAAGCCTTGGAACTTGAAGCATCCATCCATCTCTTCGTGCATGCGTGAAGCTTTCCGCAAGATGTCATGGTGCTTCTCCATGCATCCCGGGTGTTCTGCTGGTTTATCCCAGGGAGCCCATCTGAACCGTCCTTTACCGAGAGTTGCATTTCATCACGAGGTCTCGAAAAGTCTTTACATAACCGGTCTTGATTATTAAAATTTTCTCACAACACTCGTGATAGACTCTCAACCAAAACCCCGTCTACTTAAGCATAGCAAAATAAAATGTATCGTCCCGGGCCAAGTAATAAGGGTGATGGGTGCCTACCACATGATACTACATCAAGAACCAATATTTCAAGTACCTACTTAGAATGCAATAAGTGAAGAAAGGTTGATCTACAATGCATATAAAACATAGGAAATATGATCAACGTGAGTTGCCTTGCTGACGACTATCGAACTCGAACACTTCTAGATAACAAGCTTCGCACTCCGGATGATCTAGCGACACAAATAAATGCACACAATAAGCACCACATTGACAAGTAATCAAATTAAAACAACTAACAAACAATAGCTATAGCATAGAGAAGGAAAATTGTCTTCCCATAGCCAAATCAGAATCTGTTTTGGTGTAAACCCCAAGATAAAATATCGAAAAAACTCCAAAACTGAACCTACTCACAAATAAGATCACAAGTGATCAGTAGCAAAAAGAATCGATTAAAATATATTTTTAGACTCCCGGTATTCGCAAAATAAGATTTGAATCAAATCTGTTTTAACTCAAACTTTATAAATTCAAACATAGTCAAATTTTATATTTTTGGAAACTAATGAATTTTTTGATCTAATGCAAAACGAATCACCTTAATTGGATTTGTATATTAAAAGTTATTAATAAAACAAACAGAACTATCTCTGTTACAGAATTGAAAAAAAGGAAACGGTGACGTGGCATGCTCTGATTTAGTGAAAGTGTGCGCTGCTAGAGCTAATCTAACAATAGGCCGATATAAAAAACGTTTCGGCTAATCTATACTTATACTAATTATAGACTCCCAAGAAATTAGCAAGTTAATCAGTAAATACGAGCCATTCATCCGGTAGGGCCGAGTTATAACGGTATAGATTAACTCATAATAAAAAAACTTTGAACTTGTGGGTCCTTCATTATAATGATTCAGATCTAATGTTCAATTAAAAAAATATATATATAAAATAGTTGATTTCACCGGTCCGCTTTACCATATTCCCACATCCTCTAACCTACCCTTGTGCTCTAAGCTAGCCATCAAAACAACCCATCCTCTCTTGATTGTTGGATGTGAATTCCCTGCATGCAGTCCAACAGTCGTGCCTGCACTACGTCTCTCAGTTGGGCAGACACGAGTATCCGGCGCTAATGGCCGCGCACTGCACGCACAAGACCCACGCTACATGCGTCATCAAGACCGGCAAGCGCAGGCGCAGGTGCGCACCACGCACACTGGTACCATCATAGGCGCGCGTCATACACGAATGGTCAACCTCTCCATAAAGCCAGGTAGGTGCACCATCCAGCCTATGCATGCATGTTCAGTTAACTATTAGCCCGCATGCATGACCAGCGTAAATCAATCTGAATGCTGACGACCCGACACCGGGTAAACCACTGCACCAATGAATCTAACATCTACCATATAACTCGGTTTGTTGCTTTGTTGTCAATATAATCTCTTGAAAGTATAATTAAGATGATTGTTCTGATCAATAAATTATATTATTTATTATGGTGTGTTTGGTGTTTACTGTAGTATTAGCATGTATTAAAAAAAAATTCCATCTAAACTACGCGTGTACTTCAATCATTGAGTTGGAAGCCAATTAAATATGAAAAATGTAGGAAATTTATCTCTAGGTCGAAGTTACAAAAATAATTTGTATGTTTATCGCGCACATAGATATATTGTATTTGACATGCATCATGAGCACTTTTTTAGTTATGTTTCCTTTTAAATTTCACAAACACGGGAGTATGACTTTAGTTACTAAGATATACGACTTCGGCTTATTTTGTAATTAAATGATAATTGACAAGATTGTTATAATTATTTTTTATATATTTATTAAATTATAATGTATACACATTATTTGTTTCATGAATGACCAAGGACATCTTTTACACAGTTTCAATTGTTAGTTGAGGGTTTTGTGCACAAATATCTAGAAAATTGTTTGGAAACTTTATTTTGTTTGGATTATATGTGTGATAATTAGGATATATTATAACATTGATCGAACTTGCTTCTAACATTATATTATCACTTAACTGTAGGTGACCACGATTAAGATTTTTTCTGTTTCAGCTTTGAACACCCCCTATGGTAACTAAAATGGATATGGTAATACTAGCTACTCATATCAGCATAGAGAGATGCTTCTTCACATCCTTCTTTTTCTATTCATTTTTTGTACAAATATAGTGTATTGGTGATTCTTAATATTATGGAGTATCTATGTCTATAAAGATATAGTGTATTGGTGGGTATGAAGCTATGTAGGTTGGTTGTGCAGTGTATAATGATATATTTTTGTGTAATTTAGGGATGATATCAAATGCATATGGTATTCAGTATTAATCATGCTATCGTATCAACCATTTATTATAATTTTTTTATTCTAATAAATGAAGCTTTATATTAACTCATAATGTCACATCAAGAGAATACGAGAGAAATGACTTGACAACGGACCTCTCAACATATACACACACAAACACACACACACAAGGTTGTTATATATCCATCCTATCTGATTTTTGAGATGTGTCATGTACGCCCTAAGATTCTTAGATATTCCCCAATATAAATTTCCAAAATAAAATAAGTATTATCTTTTATTTATCATGATCATTTAGTCAATTATTAAATGTTGTATGTACTTTTGACCAAATTCTCACTCGATTTATAAATAATTTGTGTCTTTGTAGTTATTCTTTTTGTCGCTTTTAGTCATTAATGTAAATGATAATGACCACAACAAAATTGCATTGCATATGCAGATATATGTTTGTGGTTCATGTTATTTTCTTGAATATTACCATTGCTATGATTATAGATGCGCCCGTGCGAATGCACGGGTTTACTACTAGTATAAATAAAGTAACAAACCGGTCGGTTCTTTTTAAACAACCAAAGAGGTATGCTCCTTCTAATCTACACCGTATGTCCTAGATCCTACGGTGGGAAAAAAAGAAACAGAAGAGGAAGGAGACCTCACCATGGTAGAGAAAAGACTTCTCCGGTGAGGTGAGGCAGCGAGGTGGGGCGGGTTCCGGTGGTGTAGAGGTGGCGGGGTGGGTGCGGTCGGCGGAGGGGGTCCCGGTGGGGTGCAGGTGACGTTGGGGTGGCGCGACAGAGGCATAGAGGTTCTCCTGGAGCTCGGCTCCGGCTAGGTGTTGCAGGGGGCGGCTAGGGCGAGGAGCTAGGGGTTTGGGGGGAAACGGGGTACGGAGGGGTGGCGGGGATTCCTGGCGGCGGCAGATGGTGCGGGGAGGCGCGACAGAGGGCTCACGGAGCTTCGGCTCCGGTGCGGTGCCGTGGGGCAAGGAGAGGGTGAGCTAACGAGGGGAACGGAACGAGGAGAGGCACCGACTTCTTATAGGGGTGGTGGGAGCCGCGGGAAGGAAATATAGCTCGCAAAATCCGGGAGGGAAGTTTCCTGGAAGGTGCTGCCATGGCCAGAGAAGGAAGGTAACGAGAGGAGGAAGAAGGTGGGGATATGGGCCAGATGTGATTCCAAATGTGGCCGAGAGACTTTCCTAAAATAAAAGATCTTTTCCATATTATTAAAAACAGGAAATAAAACATACAAAAGGAAATAGGATATACTCAGAATATAGGGTTATTATATATTAAAATTATCAGAAAAATAAATCCAATAAGATGAACATTTTTCCACGGCCAAAATAAGTACTCCGGAAAAAAATATTTTTAGAAAATCCCTAAATTGGTTTATTTTCTTTTTGCAAATATTTTTCATATACCCCTTGGGTTTAATGGCTCAAAAATTTCAAAGAAATACCCCTGGTTTGGAGGGTCATGTTCCTCCTCTCTTTTTCTTGCTTGGTAAGATAATGTTCCCGGCATTCCGTGAGTGAAGAAAAATATAATGCCAAGCAAAAATCTAAAGAAATTCAAATGCCACCTTGATTATAATCAAAATGCATAGATGCTTAGCTACAATTGTAAAACATTCCAAATTAGGAAATTTGGGATTTTACATGTTGTTGTTGTTGTTGTTGTTGTTGTTGTTGTGTAGCGGCCCGACTCAAAACGAGTCAAGCCTCTGTGTTTCTGTGCCATCCCTGGATCAGTATGCTGGCACACACAGTACATCAATGTATATATCAAAGTGCAATCACATGTAAAATAGCGTAAAACTGATATATACCTTAAATATCTCAGCGGAAGCGGTCAAGGGAGTGGAGTCCCAATAAACACCAACGGCAAGTTGAGTGTAGACCGTAACCCTGAATCGTACTCTTACTCGTCGAAGAAAAATATCTGCAACATAAGACGTTGCAGCCGTGTAGGTCAGCATATTGAATATGCCGGCAAGTCACATAAGAGAGGGGTGAAATGTAATCATCTATACTATATGCATGTATGGCAGGTGGGGCTATAAGTTTTTAGCGAAAAGAAAGTTTTATCCTACATCAAGAGAGGGCTAAAAGCAAAATGTTACTACATTGTTGGTGGTTAACGAGATGGTTCCGCCAACCAGTTCTCGTACCCGAGTTGTCAATAATTACCCACATTAAATATATTTAATGGTGTTGAGAAATCCAGATAACTTCAGTTCCTTTGGCTCAAGTTGTTCATGACCGTGGACACGGATAATCGATTAGGTTTGAGTACTCTGCAGAATTTTGCACACGTTCCCCACAAGATTTGATCGCCTCCGAGTATGTCCTCGCACTTCAGGGTGTTTGAAGACCGGATGATCAAAACATGGTCTTTCAACGGGTCCCTGTGAATCCCTGTCGGTGCCCATCCATTCCTACCGTTCGTCTACATCTGCTAGCACCGCCTGTCCAGAGTCGCCGCGTTGTCCAACCAAGCCAGAGCCCATAATGACCTGTGGCTGTGCAGGTAATCCTTGGATCTTGAAAATATCCGTCCGTCTCTTTGAGCCTGGGTGAAGCTTTCCACAGGATGTCATGGCCGTCCCCAGCATCCTGGGTCATCCACTGGGTTCTCCAGGGAGCCGATCAACCGTCCTTCACACAGAGTTGCATTGCGTCCGAGGTCTTGAAAATCTTGTCTTAACCGGTCTTGATTATTTAATCAACCTTGCATCACTCGTGTTATGCACTCAACCGAAATCCCGTCTACTCAAGCATAGCAATATGAAATTTGTCGTCCCGGGGCCAAGTATCGGGGTTGTTGTGTGCCTACCACATGATACTACAATCTATACTAAAATTTCCACGTACCTAAGCAGCATGCAATTGGGCATAGGATGGTAGAACTACGATGCATAAAACATAGGTGATAGTATGATCAAAATGACTTGCCTGGTGATGTTGACGAAGAAGAATTTCTCGAGAAAATAACTTGATAGACTACTCGTCACTCTCCGATGAAATCTATATAACAAACATATCATTCACATAAGCACTCATACTAGCAATCATTCTAGCAATCAAAACAAAAGAGAGAGCGAATAGGAATTCCGAAAGAAACTACAAATAAGACTAGAGAGTCCTCTACTACATCAAACACTAAATGATTTTTTTGTCCAACAGAAAATAATAACAAAGGAACTAAGATAAAAATCTAACTAAGTTAAAATAGAGTATTTTTCACAAAACTATTTGAAAGTATTCCCAAACGGGATTTGAAACAATGGTGAAAACAACTGCAAGTTACTAAGGAACTAGAATTGATTTCATGAAAACAAATAAAAATAAAATAAAAACTTGTTGCGAAACTACTATTTAACTAACAGAAACAAAACATAATAATCTTTCTGAAATAATAAGTAAAATATTTTAAAACAAAAATAGAAAAGGAATTAGCCGAAATCCTAAAAGAGGTGAAACAGAAATTAGTGATCAGTACCTAAATCCTAAAGGAGTGAGCTAAAATACTCAAACAAATCTTAAATTTTTACCACTGATAAATAAGATCACTAGTGATCAGTACCTAAAGGAATCAAATTAAAAGCTATTTTAAACTCCTGGAATAGGCAAAACAAGGTTTAAACTAAATCTGATCTAACTTATATTTGCAAATTTCAAACATAGACAAATTATATGTTTTTCAAAACTACAGGAAATTTTTGAGCTACTGGAAAACGAATCACTATCATTGGACCTCGGGATCAAAAGATATGGGCTAAACAAGATTGAAACTTTTCTGTTTTTGGACTAAACAGAGAAAAAACTGAATAAAAGTTAACTAATGAATGGGCCACGTGGCAATCTGTGGTTGGCTAGGGGGTGTGCGCTGCGGTGCTAAACTAACAAACGTCCACACAATAGAAGAAAACTGTTTGGCTAACTAATTAAATAAAAACCACCGCCGGTTCTTTTTAGAAAACCGAAGGGGTAAGTTACTCTAATCTATACCGTTGGAAATAGATCTAACGGTAAAACTAAAAAAAAACAAGTAAAAAAAAAGAAAAGAAAGAGGGAGGAGAGGTTACCTCGGCTAGGACTCCCGTGGCTGTAATGGCCGATGGGAAGGGGAGGAGCAGCAGGGGGCGGTGGAGGGGGGGTGCAGCGAGGCTCCTGGGAGGGGGGTGCAGGGGGGCTGTGGGGCTCCTGGGGGGAGGGAGGCGAGGTGGAGGGAGTGCGGGGGAGGGTCTGACGTGGGAAAGCTGCTGGCTGCTGGTGCTCGCTGGTAGTGGCGATGGGGATGGGGAGGAGCAGCAGCGGGGTGGAGGGATGGTGGAGGAGGGGGCCGAAGGGGTGGGAGGCGTGGTGTAGGGATTGCAGGGGGGCTCGGCAAGGAGGAGTGGTGGAGGGGGCCAACGATGGGGAGTTCTCTGGCGAGTTTTCCGGTGACGACTCCGGCGAGGTGGGGCGTGAGTTAGAGGCGAGGAGAGGGAGAGTTTTCAACGGGAATGGAACGAGGAGGTGCAGGGGGTACTTATAGAGGCGACGGGAGGCGCCGGGAAGGAATGTGCTTCGCGAATCCCGGAGGTGGGGATCCTCTGTCCATGGAAGGCAAGTTTTTCTGTGACGTGAGGGAGAGAGGAGGAAGAAGATGATCTTCTTGGGCCAGTGAAAGGAAAGTCTTAATTGGGCCAGCTCCTATTTCCATTTAATAGAGATTCCTTTCCTATTTTTAAAACTAGGAAACTAAAACGATAAAAAGGAAATCAAATCAAATCGGAATAAAGAGTTTTTATATACTAAAATTATCAGAAAAATAAAATATAGATGATGGGCATTTTTCCACGGCAAAAATAAAAACTTCAGAAAAAATTATTTTAACAAAATTGCCAAAAAGGTTTATTTTCTTTTGCAAATAATTTTCAAATGACGCTCTAAGTTTTAGGGTTCAAATGACTTTCAAAATGCCCGGGTATTTGAGGGTCATGTTCCTCCGCTCCTTAGAATGTATTTACCGGTATTTCTTGCACGAAGAAAACGAATGGAAATGCAAAAGAATTCAAATGCAAATATCTCCGTTCGAATTCTTTATAGTTGAAGAAGTCATGTCATCTTCTCTCTTTGCTTTTAAAAGATTGAATTTGAATTCACCGGAGAAGGGGAAAGTCATTTTATTCCCTCTCATTCAAAAGTTTATAAAAGTTTCAAATTTCACACAAGTTTCAGTCACTCAGCAAACAAACAAACGATCAATCTAATAATTATATTAACATTCCAAAATTTATAATTTTGGGATGTTACAAACTACCACACTTAAAATGAATCTCGTCCTCGAGATTTGAAGAAGCTAGAAAGAAAGGTTAGGGTTTGGGGGTCTTCTAACAATTCCAATCTCCGGCAAGGTGGGATGCTACCACACTTAAAATAAGAGATACTGGTACCTCAAAATGCTTTAACGATCCTCTGGGGTTTTGGCAACTGACATCGCACAGTCTTCAAATTAAATCCTTGGGTGATGCTCTCCCATTGATATAAGCTTGTTCCATCACTAGGTCTTCTTAACTGACAGTCTCGTGGTCAATTCTAATTAACATATCGATGGTTCTCATGGTGGTCTACCATTTGTGGTTATCCTGCAGAGAGAGGGGTCTTGGTTTCATCCTCACCGTAAAATTTCCTACGCGTGACAACAAATGCCATGTACGTGGGGCTTTTCTTATACCACTCTAAGGCTTAAACAAAAGCTTCAAAGAACGTCGTCTCTCACTATGGGTAAGTCTCTCCGATTTACCATTCCGAATAGCAAGATAAATGATAAGAGTAAGTCGTCATGGTGATCAATCCATTCCGCACCCAAATCATTTCTCTGTATAAGGTTTAGAGAATCTCGCATTTCTAACACTTGGGCATCCTCACTAGCGTTGCAGAATTTCTCTTGTCCACGAACGAAGGTCGGATAATCCATTGGTTCTGCAAGCTGAACGAAACATCTATCGTATATTCACAACTATCAGGTTTTCGTATGCTCCTAAGAAAACGTTTGCTGATCCATCATAGCTTCTTCCATAAATCATATGCATTTCATAATCAATCCTTTATTGCATCCTTAATTTATTATCAAAAACTCCAATTCAAAAGTACTCTATTACAAATGCTGCCATCCACATTGTTCGGTATGCTCGAGCATTTCTGCCAACTCTATTCATCTGTCTCCCTTGGGGGTACTTTAGTTCCACTGGAACTTTCCGATGTGCTCCTTGAAATCATCCATCTTTTGCTTCATCATGGTGGCCATTAGCTTCATCTCCATCATCTCCGCACATACTTCACTCAGGTATTCCTGGGTATGACGGAGTCTTGCTTCAAGTATTTCTCCGATCTGACGTATGGCTTCCATGGCATCTTCACGAACAACATCAATGTAGCGACCCGACTCAAGACGAGTCAAGCCTCTGGTGTTTTCGTACCATCCCAAGATCATGCTGGTACACACACAGTACATAATGTATATATTCAAGAGTTCAATCACACAGCTTTATTAATCGAATCTCATAAAGAGTACTTTATTACAATAAAGGATTACAATAAAGTGGCTGAAGGCCAACTCATGAGATTATCTAACGAAGACTAGCGGAAGCATCAGGTAGACGAGTCCATCCGACTCCAAGGGCATGTCGCTGAGCGTAGATCGTAGCCTCACTCCTGGTCGGAAAAGTACTCTGCAACATGATACGTTGCAGCCGTGTAGGTCAGCATATTGAATATGCCGGCAAGTCATCAAAGAGAGGGGGTAAAATAATAATCAACTATCTCTACATGCATATTTGGCCGGTGGAGCTAAGTTTTGCATAAAGCCAGTTTTATCCTACAACAAAAGGGGTTGAAAGCAAAATATTACTACAATGTTTGTTGTTAACGAGATGGTTCCTTCAACCAATTCTCGTACCCGAATAGTTGTTAACACCCACAATATTATTAAGTTGTGTCGAGAGTTCAGGGGAAATTCAATGCCTTCGGCTCAAGTTGTCCATGACCGTGGACACGGCTAATCGATTAGGTTGGGTACTCTGCAGAGTTTTGCACACGTTCCCCACAAGATTTAATCGCCTCCATGTATGTCCTCGTACTTCAGGGTGTTTGAAGACCGGATGATCAAAACATGGTCTTTCAGCGGGTCCCTCTGAATCCCTGTCGGTGCCCATCCATTCCTACCGTTCGTCTACATCTGCTAGCACCGCCTGTCCAGAGTCGCCGCGTTGTCCAACCAAGCCAGAGCCCATAATGACTTGTGGCTGTGCAGGTAAGCCTTGAGTCTTGAAGTCTCCGTCCGTCTCTTCGAGCCTGGGTGAAGCTTTCCGCAGGATGACATGGCCTCTCCAGCATCCCGGGCATCCACTGGGTTCTCCAGGGAGCCGATCAACCGTCCTTCACCCAGAGTTTCATTGCGTCCGAGGTCTTGAAAATCTTGTCTTAGCCGGTCTTGATTATTATATCAACCTCGCATCACTCGTGGAATACAGTCAACCGATAACCCGTCTACTCAAGCATAGCATTAAGAAATTGTCGTCCCGGGGCCAAGTATCGGGGTTGATGTGTTCCTACCACATGATACTACAACTTATGCTAAAGTTTCCAAGTACCTAGGCAGCATGCAATTGGGCAAAGAAAGGTGATCTACCATGCATCGAAAACATAGGTAAAATAACATGATCAAAATGACTTGCCTTGATAATAGTTGTCTTGCTCGAGCGCTTCTAAGTAACACGCTTCGCACTCCGGATGATCTACCGATACAAACACAAAGCACACCATAAGAAATTCAATCATGCAACAAGTATAAATAACAACACAAGTAATGATTTGCTAAAGACTACGCAAAGGAATTTATCGCGCGCCGGTATGGCAGAAACTTGTTTCTGTTGAAAACACCAGTAAAAGTATTTTAAAAATTCTGAAACTTCTACCACAGTAAGATTTTATCACTAGAAAGCAGTAGCAAAAAGAATCAACTCAAAATCATTTTTCAAACTCCTGGAATAGGGAGAACAAGGTTTAAACTAAATCTAATCTAACTTATATTTGAAAATTATATGTTTTTAAAAACTACAGGAAATTTGTGAGCTACTGGAAAAAGAATCAATGTCATTGGACTTCGGGATCGAAAGTTGTGGCCAAAACAAAATAGAAAGTTTCTATTTTTTGTAAATAGGCAGAAAAATATAGGGCTAACTAGCTAACTAATGGGGTACACGTGGCAAGCTACTGTTGGCTGGGAGGGGTGTTTGTTTCATGGTTTGGAGCAAACGGCCTAAGCTAAGCAAAAGCTGCTGGCTAAATCATAAGTGAAAAAAATAAACCGCTGGTTTTCTGATATAGACCGAAGGGTTACCTCAGAATCTAATCTACACCGTTGCATGAAGATCTAAGGGCTACTAATCAAAGAAGAGAAAAACAGAGAGGTGGAAGAGGAAATATCGTGCTGGCCGTGGCTACTTCGGCGGGAAGGAGATGGTCGGCGAGGGAGGGAGCTCCGGGGCAGTGGAGACTTCGGGGAGGCGGCGGCGGGGGTCCTCCTCTGAGGGGAGGTGGCGGTGGAGCGAAGGGGGCTGGGGGGGCGCTCTAGGGCGGTGCCAAAGGTGACAGTAGCTTCGCACCGGCGGCAGCGCTACAGAGGCTAGGGCGGCGACGGTCTGACGAGTTTAGGGTTGGGAATGGGGTCGGCTAGGGGTGGGGAGTATTTATAGGCTAGGAGGAGGGCGAGCTAAGGAAGGGAGAGACAGAATACGGGGAAGAAAATCCCTGGAGGACTCGGTCTCGGTCTCTGGCACTGGTGCAGAAAAGGAAAGAGAGGGAGGTAGGAGAAGGCCGACGTGGAGGGAGGCTCGGCCAGGGTGGGGCCCTTCGGCCACTGAGAGGGAGGCAGGGAAATAAGGGGCAGGTGGCCGACTTCTAGGGATTTTAGATCCCGGGTAGTGGGGATTCGGCCCAGCTTATGTGGCGCTCGGGGGCGGCGGTTAATAAAGAAAAAAAATGTTTCCTAATTTAAACCTTTTTCCAAAACAGAAAGTAAAAGCGAATAAAAAGGTAATAGATCAAAATATTTATATATGGTATTATATACCTAAAAAATCAGAAAAAAGATCTCTACCCGAATAACATTTTTCCAAAGCAAAAATAAAAACTTTTAAAAAATGTTATTTTTCAGAAATTCCCAAATTTGCTTTATTTCTTTTTGCAATTATTTTTGCAAAAGAACTTTGGGTTTTCTTGGCTCAAATATTTCAGAAATTTGCCCGCACTTTGGAGTGTCATTTTCCTCCGCTCTCTCTCTCTTGCGTGCAAGAGAGTTTTCTCCGGGCATTTCTCGTGCGAGGAAAAATAGAAATGCAAATCAAAGACGAAAGAAAATCACGAGCTAAATTTATTTCAAACAATATGCATAGATGCTTAGCTACAATGTAAAACATTCCCAATTAGGAAAATTCGGATGTTACAAACCTACCCACCTTAAGATGAATCTTGCCCTCGAGATTCGGGTTGGCTAGAAAATAGGTGCGGGTGGTCTCGACGAAGATCCTCTTCTCGTTCCCAGGTGGCTTCTTCCTCGGTGTGGTGGCTCCACAACACCTTGCAGAACTTGATGATCTTGCTGTGGGTAACTCTGTTGGCAGTCTCGAGAATCTTGACGGGTTTCTCCTCATACATCAGATCACTGTCAAGCTGTATGGCCTCTAGGGGCACTGTATCTCTCAACGGAACATCGGCCATCTCAGCGTGGCATTTCTTCAACTGGGAAACATGGAAGACATCATGAACTCCGGACAATCCTTCCGACAGTTCTAGTTTGTATGCAACTTCGCCTCTACCTTCAAGAATTTTGTAGGGGCCAATGAAACGAGGTGCTAATTTTCTTTTCACACCGAATCTCTTGATTCCTCGAAGTGGAGACACCCGAAGATATGCTCGGTCTCCCACTTCGTACGTTACTTCCTTGCGTTTGCTGTCGGCATAGCTCTTCTGCCTGGACTGAGCTATCTTGAGTCGGTCACGAATTAGCTTGACCTTCTCTTCATAATCTCGGATAAGTTCGGGACCAAAAACTTGTCGGTCTCCAACTCCATCCCACATCAACGGTGTTCTGCACCTCCTTCCGTATAGAGCTTCGAAAGGGGCCATCTTCAGACTGGTCTGGTAGCTGTTGTTGTATGAGAACTCGGCATATGGTAAATTGTCATCCCAACTAGACCCATAGTCTAGTGCGCAAGCTCTCAACATGTCCTCCAGAATCTGATTAACTCTTTCGGTCTGTCCATCTGTCTGCGGATGAAAAGCTGTACTGAACTCCAATTTTGTTCCCAAGGTTTCATGCAGTTGGTGCCAAAATTTTGATGTGAACTGAGTCCCTCTATCGGACACAATGCTCTTTGGTACTCCGTGCAGACATATGATCCTCGTCATAAATATCTTGGCCAGCTTGGCACTTGTGTAAGTAGTCTTCACCGGAATGAAGTGAGCTACCTTGGTCAAACGGTCGACCACAACCCAAATAGAATCATAGCCAGAACGGGTCCTGGGTAATCTTGTGATGAATTCCATACCAAGCTTTTCCCATTTCCACTCGGGTATCGGCAGAGGTTGGAGCAAACCTGCTGGCTTCTGATGTTCGTCTTTTACTCGCTGACAAACATCGCATATTGCTACAAACACGGCAATGTCTTTCTTCAATCTTGTCCACCAGAAACTTTCTTTTGGATCCAGATACATCTTGGTGTTGCCGGGGTGTATGGAGTACGGGGAATCATGAGCCTCCTGAAGTATCAACTTCCTGAGTTCTGGATCATTGGGCACAGAGATGCGATCCTCAAACCATAAAGTTCTGTGTTCATCCTCACGAAAACCTTTAGCCTTCCCGTCTTCCATTTTCTGCTTAATCTCAGCTATCTCCTTGTCTGATTTCTGTGCTTCGCGGATCTTTCCGATCAAGGTGGACTGAATTTCCATGGTGGCAACAAATCCTCTTGGAATTTTTTCCAATTTGAGCTCTCGGAGGTCATCGACTAACTCCTGGGGTAATCCTCCAGCTGTGAGCGTGTTCACATAACTCTTGCGGCTCAACTTATCGGCTACAACATTTGCCTTGCCTGGGTGATAATGCAATCTCATGTCATAGTCCTTGATCAACTCTAGCCATCGCCTCTGTCTGAGGTTCAACTCCTTCTGTGTGAAGATATACTTCAGGCTCTTGTGATCAGTGCAAACATCACAACTAATTCCGATCAGGAAATGTCTCCAGGTCTTGAGAGCGTGCACTACGGCTGCTAGTTCCAAGTCATGTGTGGCATAATTCAACTCATGAGGTCTGAGCTGTCTGGATGCATAGGCTACAACTTTGCCTTCTTGCATGAGCACTCCTCCGAGTCCTTGACGAGAAGCGTCACAGTAAACCTGGAAATCCTTCCGAATGTTCGGCAATATCAGCACTGGGGCTGTAACAAGACGTTTCTTCAGCTCTTGAAAGCTGGTTTCACATTCCTCAGTCCAAATATACTTGGATTCCTTCTTCAATAACTCTGTCATGGGCTTGGCAATCTTTGAGAAATTCTGAATGAACCTCCGGTAATATCCGGCAAGTCCGAGTGCGGATCTCCTTGACTGAAGTGGGTGCTACCCATTCAGTGACTGCTGCGACCTTGGCAGGGTCCACTGCTATTCCTTGTCCTAAGATGACGTGTCCGAGAAATCCGACTTCCTTCAACCAAAACTCACATTTGCTGAACTTTGCATATAGCTTATGCTCTCGAAGTTTCTCCAGAACTAGGCGCAGATGTTCCTTGTGTTCCTCTTCGTTCTTGGAGAATATCAGTATGTCATCGATGAACACCACGACAAACTTGTCCAAGTATTCCATAAATACCTTGTTCATCAGATTCATAAAATATGCCGGAGCATTAGTCAGTCCAAATGACATGACCGTGTATTCATCCAAGCCGTACCGAGTGGTGAAGGCTGTCTTGGGTATATCCTGTTCATGGATCTTCAACTGATGATACCCGGATCGAAGATCGGTCTTTGAGAATACGCGAGCTCCAACTAACTGATCAAGCAAATCATTGATCATCGGCAAGGGGTACTTGTTCTTGATTGTCACATCATTCAATGCACGGTAATCGACAACCATTCTCAAGGACTTGTCCTTCTTTTCAACGAAGAGCACTGGGGCTCCCCAAGGTGAAGAACTTGGGCGAATATACCCTTTGTCCAATAACTCCTTAATTTGCTTCTTGATTTCTATCAAGTCATTTGCGGGCATCCGATAAGGTCTCTTGGATATCGGGGCTGTTCCGGGTAATAGCTCAATCAAGAACTCAATCTCTCTATCGGGTGGCATGCCCAGCAATTCCTCCGGAAATACATCTGGGTACTCCTGTACAATCGGTACTTCCTCCTGGACTACTCCCGAGAGAGAGTTTACTCGCTTACTCCATGTCGGGCGCTGAGACACGTACTTAATCCGCTTCTGCTCGGGGATGGTGAGCAAAATAGACTTAAGGGCACAATCGATATTCCCTTCATACTTGGCCAACCAATCCATGCCTAGGATTACATCCAATCCCTGGAACTCTAATACGATAAGGTCGGTGGGAAAATCATGGTTCCCGATGTTGAGACTCAAGGCATGGCATCCTATCCCGGCTGTCATCATGCCTCCTGGGGAACTGACCTTAATAGGTTGGCTGAGGGTTCTAGTTGGCAAACTATACTTTTCCACAACTACCATTGATATGAATGAATGTGTTGCACCAGAATCAAAAAGTACCAATACATCAATGTGGTTCACCTGAGCTCCAGGAAAAGGATTGGGCTTCTTTGCTGCAGAGTTGCCATTGCCGTTTCCATTCCCCTGCTTGTTCTGGGGACATTCAGTGGCATAGTGTCCCGTCTTCTGACACTTGAAGCAAGTGATGTGAGGCAGATCCTTCTGAGCTGGAGCTGAATGCTGCTGAGTGCCAGTACCGCCCTTCTTGAAGTTGCTCTTGTTGTGGTGGTTTCCATTTCCTCCATGGTTGTGGCCTCCATGGTTGTGCACTGGGTGGTTATGCTGAACGTGTCCTCCAATCTTACCGGATCCAGTCCCGGTATTTCCTGGATAAGGGTTGTAGCGAGGCTTCTGCTAAGTGCCGGAGTTGAACTTTCCAACCCCATACTTCCGCTTGCGGTTCTCCATCTGCTGGTGTTTCCCTTCCAAGATGAGGGCCTTATCAACCAGCTCCTGGTAGTTGTTGAAGGTGGCTACAGTCAACCGAATGCTTAGCTCATCATTGAGTCCTTGCAAGAACTTTTCCTGCTTGGCCGCATCATCGGCCACATCTCCAGGTGCATAACGGGCGAGCATGCTGAATTCATCGACGTACTGGGACACAGAGCGATTCCCTTGGCGTAAGTTGCGAAACTCATGCTTCTTCAGACTCATTGCACCAGCTGAGACATGTGCGGTGTAGAAGGCTTGCTTAAATTGCTCCCAAGTGACTCCAGCAATGGGATAAGTGGTGGTGTAGTTCTCCCACCAAGCAGCTGCAGGGCCTTCAAGTTGATGCGTGGCAAAATGCACCTTCTCAGCTTCAGTACAACCAGCAGTGATAAGTTCACGCTCCATCTTGTGGAGCCAATCATCTGCCACAATGGGCTCAATGCTGCTGGAGAAAGTTGGAGGGTTCAACCTCAGAAAACGGGTGAGATTGTCGGCCTGGGGTGGGGGACGGTTGTTGTTATTGTTCTGGTTCTGGATGATCAGCTGCATCAGGGTGTTTTGTTGCTGGATCAACTGGGTGAGTTCTGGCGGAAAGTTGGACTCAGGGGCGCGTCTCGGAGGCATGTGATGTTTGTAGAAGGGTGAGATTAGCATAGAACAATGGTCTAAGAGGAATTACACTACCCATATGAATGCAACACACAAGCATCACACCACACATTATTATTCAATATCATCACAAAGGTTCACACGGGGATACAAAATTCGATAATCCTAAACATCGGCCTAAAGCGTAAAACGATAAAGTCAATTTGGTGGTCTAGTCTAACTGTCCTCCTCAGAAAAGCATGGTGGCGGGTCCTTCGGTGGAGCTTTCTTCATAGTCCTCGTCATTGCTGATTAAGGGGGCTACGTCTCCTTCGGGGTGAAGGTTCTCGCTCATGTCCAGTTCCTCCTCCAGGTATGCAACTCGAGTCTTCAGCTTCTCAATCCGCTCCAGAAAGTCCTTCACCTCCAGTTCATGTTCATAGTGGGCTTCCCGGGCTGCTTCTTCTAGTTCAAGCTCGCGGAGTGACAGTCGCTTGATCTTCCTGGCGTCCTTGATCACGTGATGCTCCAGTGTCCCGTTGTACTTCTCCAAGGTCTGAGCATAAGACAAGAGAGCGTCCTTGGTCTTGCTTGAGATGATTTCTCCGTCTTCGTTTCTCGGGGATACGGTGAATAGGTCTGGAGAAATAGGGCAGCCTTTGTATTCTTCCTTGATACGTCCGAGTGCACAATGGATCGCCATGTCTCTTCCGAGAATCCAGTTGGGTGCGATGAACTTGAAATCCATCGGCTCAGTGCGGGGCTGGAATGTCCTTCCAGGAATGTGCACCTCGATCGTGTAGCGTGAATCCTCCGGGTAAGACGAAGTTGGCTTCCCTATGATAGTCGGCAGAGAAATCCTCAAATCCTTGGTGATCTGCACCAGCTCCTTTCCGAACGGCATACTGGTGTCGGGCTGGCAAAACTCCGTGAACTTAACAAGGACGAAGGTGGCCATCTAAACATTGGAAAATCGGAGAGAAGTCAGAAATGATCAGAAGAGAAAATAGAAGATTTATAGACATAAGAGAAAATAGTTTTCTTCCTAAGGCTTTTCCATTACTAGAGGTTATATCCTAAGGTCAGCGTGTGCTCTGAATACCATTTCTGTAGCGACCCGACTCAAGACGAGTCAAGCCTCTGGTGTTTCCGTACCATCCCAAGATCATGCTGGTACACACACAGTACATAATGTATATATTCAAGAGTTCAATCACACAACTTTATTAATCGCATCTCATAAAGAGTACTTTATTACAATAAAGGATTATAATAAAGTGGCTGAATGCCAACTCATGAGATTATCTAACGAAGACTAGCGGAAGCATCAGGTAGACAAGTCCATCCGACTCCAAGGGCATGTCGCTGAGCGTAGATCGTAGCCTCACTCCTGGTCGGAAAGTACTCTGCAACATGATACGTTGTAGCCGTGTAGGTCAGCATATTGAATATGCCGGCAAGTCATCAAAGAGAGGGGGTAAAATAATAATCAACTATCTCTACATGCATATTTGGCGGGTGGAGCTAAGTTTTGCATAAAGCCAGTTTTATCCTACAACAAAAGGGGTTGAAAGCAAAATACTACTACAATGTTTGTTGTTAACAAGATGGTTCCGCCAACCAATTCTCGTACCCGAATAGTTGTTAACACCCACAATATTATTAAGTTGTGTCGAGAGTTCACGGGAAATTCAATGCCTTCGGCTCAATTTGTCCATGACCGTGGACACGGCTAATCGATTAGGTTGGGCACTCTGCAGAGTTTTGGACACGTTCCCACAAGATTTGATCGCCTTCGTGTATGTCCTCGTACTTCAGGGTGTTTGAAGACCGGATGATCAAAACATGGTCTTTCAACGGGTCCCTCTGAATCCCTGTCGGTGCCCATCCATTCCTACCGTTCGTCTACATCTGCTAGCACCGCCTGTCCAGAGTCGCCGCGTTGTCCAACCAAGCCAGAGCCCATAATGACTTGTGGCTGTGCAGGTAAGCCTTGAGTCTTGAAGTCTCCGTCCATCTCTTCGAGCCTGGGTGAAGCTTTCCGCAGGATGACATGGCCTCTCCAGCATCCCGGGCATCCCCTGGGTTCTCCAGGGAGCCGATCAACCGTCCTTCACCCAGAGTTGCATTGCGTCCGAGGTCTTGAAAATCTTGTCTTAGCCGTTCTTTATTATTATATCAACCTCGCATCACTCGTGGAATACACTCAACCGATAACCCGTCTACTCAAGCATAGCATTAAGAAATTGTCGTCCCGGGGCCAAGTATCGGGGTTGATGTGTTTCTACCACATGATACTACAACTTATGCTAAAGTTTCCAAGTACCTAGGCAGCATGCAATTGGGCAAAGAAAGGTGATCTACCATGCATCGAAAACATAGGTAAAATAACATGATCAAAATGACTTGCCTTGATGATAGTTGTCTTGCTCGAGCGCTTCTAAGTAACACGCTTCGCACTCCGGATGATCTACCGATACAAACACAAAGCACACCATAAGCACTTCAATCATGCAACAAGTATAAATAACAACACAAGTAATGATTTGCTAAAGACTACGCAAAGGAATTTATCGCGCGCCGGTATGGCAGAAACTTGTTTCTGTTGAAAACACCAGTAAAAATACTTTAAAAATTCTGAAACTTCTGCCACAGTAAGATTTTATCACTAGAAAGCAGTAGCAAAAAGAATCAACTCAAAATCATTTTTCAAAATCCTGGAATAGGCAGAACAAGGTTTAAACTAAATCTGATCTAACTTATATTTGAAAATTTCAAACATAGGCAAATTATATGTTTTTAAAAACTACAGGAAATTTGTGAGCTACTAGAAAAATAATCAATGTCATTGGACTTAGGGATCAATTGTTGTGGCCAAAACAAAATAGAAAGTTTCTGTTTTTTGTAAATAGGCAGAAAAATATAGGGCTAACTAGCTAACTAATGGGGTACACGTGGCAAGCTACTGTTGGCTGGGAGGGGTGTTTGTTTCATGGTTTGGAGCAAACGGCCTAAGCTAAGCAAAAGCTGCTGGCTAAATCATAAGTGAAAAAAATAAACCGCTGGTTTTCTGATATAGACCGAAGGGTTACCTAAGAATCTAATCTACACCGTTGCATGAAGATCTAAGGGCTACTAATCAAAGAAGAGAAAAACAGAGAGGTGGGAGAGGAAATACCGTGCTGGTCGTGGCTACTCCGGCGGGAAGGAGATGGCCGGCGAGGGAGGGAGCTCCGGGGCAGTGGAGACTTCGGGGAGGCGGCGGCAGGGGTCCTCCTCCGAGGGGAGGCGATGGTGGAGCGAAGGGGGCTCGGGTGGGGGGGGGGCGCTCCAGGGCGGTGCCGAAGGTGGCAGTAGCTTTGCACCGGCGGCAGCGCTATAGAGGCTAGGGCGGTGGTGGTCCGACGAGTTTAGGGTTGGGAACGGGGTCGGCTAGGGGTGGGGAGTATTTATAGGCTAGGAGGAGGGCGAGCTAAGGAAGGGAGAGAGAGAATAAGGGGAAGAAAATCCCTGGAGGAGTCGTCGTTGTTGTTGTTGTTGTTGTTATGTTGTTGTTGATGATGATGTTATCGTTGGTGGAGGTGGTGGTGGTGGTGGTGGTGTTTTTGTTGTTCTTCTTGTTGTTGTTGTTGTTGATGATGATGATGTTTCTGTATTTGTTGTTGTTGTTGTTGTTGTTGTTTTGTTGATGTTGTTGTTTTTCTGGTTGTTGTTGTTGTTTTTGTTGCTGTTGTTTTGTTGTTGTTGTTGTAGTAGTAGTAGTAGTAGTAGTTGTTGTTGTTGTTGTTGTTGTTGTTGTTGTTATTGTTGTTGTTGGGGAACCTCGCTTGGGAAACTTCCTATGCGCACGAAGACCTATCATGGTGATGTCCATCTACGAGAGGAGATTTGGATGTACGTACCCTTGTAGATCGCACAGCAGGAAGTGTTAAGAAACGCGGTTGATGTAGTGGAACGTCCTCACGTCCCTCGATCCGCCCCGCGAACCGTCCCACGATCTGTCCCATGATCCGCTCCGATCTAGTGCCGAACGGACCACACCTCCGCGTTCAGCACACGTACAGCTCGACGATGATCTCAGCCTTCTTGATCCAGCAGGCAAGACGGAGAAGTAGATGTGTTCTCCGGCAGGGTGACGACGCTCTGGTGGTGGTGAAGTACCTACTCCTGCAGGGCTCCGCCCGAGCTCCGCAGAAATACGATCTAGATGTAAAACTATGGTCTCTAGATCTGAGTTGCACGTGGGAAAAGTTGTCTCAAATCAGCCCTAAATCACCACTATATATAAGAGGGAGGGTGTGCCGGCTAGGGAGGAGGAAGAGTCCTACTCCAATACTAGTCCAATTAGGATTGGAAAGTGGAGTCCTTCTCTTCCTTCCCACCTTTCTTTTTTTCCTTTCTCTTTGGTTTTCTTATCCTTGGCGCATAAACCCTCTTGGGCTGTCCCACCAGCCCACTAAGGGCTGGTGCGCCACCCCCAGGGCCTTTGGGCTTCCCCCGGGTGGGTTGCCCCCTCCCGGTGAGCATCCGGAACCCATTCGTCACTCCCGGTACATTCCCGGTAATGCCCGAAAACTTTCGGTAACCAAATGAAGTCATCTATATATCAATCTTCGTCTCCGGACCATTCCGGAAACCCTCGTGACGTGTGTGATCTCATTAGAGACTCCGAACAACATTCGGTAACCACGCATATAACTCAACTATACTAAAACATTGTCGAACCTTGAGTGTGCAGACCCTGCGGATTTGAGAACTATATACACATGCCCCGAGGTACTCCTCGGTCAATATCCAATAGCAGGACCAGGATGCCCATATTGGATCCTACATATTCTGTGAAGATCTTATCGGTTGAACCTCAGTGTCAAGGATTCATATACTCCCGTTTGTCATTCCCTTTGTCCTTCGGTATGTTACTTGCCCGAGATTTGATCGTCGGTATCCGCATACCTATTTCAATCTCGTTACCGGCAAGTCTCTTTACTCGTTCCGTAATACAAGATCCCGTGACTTACACTTAGTCACATTGCTTGCAAGGCTTGTGTGTGATGTTGTATTACCGAGTGTCCTCGAGATACCTCTCTGTCACACGGAGTGAAAAATCCCTGTCTTGATCCATACTACCTCAACGGACACCTTCGGACATACCTGTAGAGCACCTTTATAGTCACCCAGTTACGTTGTGACGTTTGATGCACACAAGGCATTCCTCCGGTGCCAGTGAGCTATATGATCTCATGGTCATAGGAACAAATACTTGACACACAAAAAAATATAGCAATAAAATGACACAATCAATATGCTACGTTCATAGTTTGGGTATAGTCCATCACATGATTCTCCTAATGATGCGATCGAGTTATCAAGTGACAACACTTGCTCATAGTCAGAAAACCTTGACCATCATTGATCAAGTGGCTAGCCAACTAGAGGCTTACTAGGGACATTGTTTTGTCTATGTATCCACACATGTATCTATGTTTTCATTCAATACAATTATAGCATGGATAATAAACGATTATCTTTAAATAGGAAATATAATAATAACTATTTATCATTGCCTCTAGGGCATATTCCCAACAGTCTCCCACTTGCACTAGAGTCAATAATCTAGTCCTCACATCACCATGCGATTTACATTGTAATAAATCCATCACCCATACAGTTGTGGTGTTGATCATGTTTTGCCCGTGGAAGAGGTCTAGTCAGCAGGTCTGCTACATTCAGATCCGTGTGCATTTTGCAAATATTCGCGTCCTCTCCTTCGACGTAGTCGCGGATGAGGTTGAAGCATCGTTTGATGTGTCTGGTCTTCTTGTGAAACCTTGGTTCCTTTGCTAAGGCAATGGCACTAGTGTTGTCACATGATAGAGTTAATGGATCTAGTGCGCTCGGCACAACTCCGAAATCTGTCATGAACTGCTTCATCCAGACACCCTCCTTTGCTGCCTCCGAGGCAGCCATATACTCCGCTTCACATGTAGAATTTGTTAGGGCGCTCTGCTTGGAACTGCACCAGCTTACCGCATCCCCATTAAGAATAAATATGTATCCGGTTTGAGACTTAGAGTCATCCGGATCGGTGTCAAAACTTGCGTTGACATAACCTTTTACGACGAGCTCTTTGTCACCTCCATACACGAGAAACATTTCCTTAGTCCTTTTCAGGTACTTAAGAATATTCTTGACCGCCGTCCAGTGATCCACTCCTAGATTACTCTGAAACCTGTTTGCCATGCTTATGGCCAAGCTGGCATCTGGTCTAGTGCACATCATTGCATACATGATAGAACCTACGGCTGAAGCGTAGGGGACGAAATTCATTTGTTCTCTATTTTATACCTTGTAATACTGGCAAGAACCCTTTCTTGGACTGATCCATTTTGAACTTCTTCAAAACTTTATCAAGGTATGTGCTTTATGAACGTCCTATCACGCGTTTCGATCTATCCCTATAGATCTTAATGCCTAGAATGTAAGTAGCTTCTCCTAGGTCCTTCATAGAGAAACTTTTATTCAAGTAATCCTTTATGCTCTCCAAAAGCTCCACGTTGTTTCCAATCAGCAATATGTCGTCCACATATAATATTAGAAATTCCACAGAGCTCCCACTACTTTCTTGTAAATACAAGATTCTCCAACCACTTGTATAAACCCAAATGCTTTGATCACCTCATCAAAGCGCTTATTCCAACTCCGAGATGCTTGCACCAGTCCATAAATGGATCGTTGGAGATTGCATACTTTGTTAGCATTCTTTGGATCGACAAAACCTTTGGGTTGCATCATATACAACTCTTCCTTAAGAAAACCGCTAAGGAACGCCGTTTTGACGTCCATCAGCCAGATTTCATAATCGTAAAAGGTAGATATTGCAAACATGATTCGGACACACTATAACATCCCAAATTTTGGAATGTTAATATAATTGTTAGAATGATTGATTGTTTGTTTGAGTGATTGAAACCTGAGTGGTGTTTGAAACTTTCCAAAAACTTTCGAATGAGAGGTAATCAAATGACTTTCCCCTTCTCCGGTGAATTCAAATTCATCCATTTAAAATCAATGAGAGAAGATGACATGACTTCTTCAACTATAAAGAATTTGAATGGAGCTGGCATTTGAATTTCTTTCGATTTTGATTTGCAATTCTATTCTTCTTTTCTCCACTCAAGAAATGCCAAGAAATATATTCTGTCAAACAGAAAAGAGAGGAGGAATATGACCCTCCAAAACTAGGGGCATTTTTGAAATATTTTGAGCCAAGAAAAACAAAATTTATATTGAGTAAATAATTGCAAAAAGAAATAAAGCTTTTAGGGATTTTCTGAAAAAACATTTTTTTTAAGTTTTTATTTCGGTCGTGGAATAATGCCCATCATTTAGATTTATTTTTATGATAATTTTAGTATATAAAAACTATTTATTCCGAATTTATTTGGTTTCCTTTTTAATCGTTTACTTCCCGGTTTTAAAAATAGGAAAGGAATCACTTTTATTTGGAAACTCCTGCTCGCCCATTAAGAGGTTTCCTATTTTGGCCCAACAAAGGATCTTCTTCTTCCTCTGTCTCTTCCTCACGTACACAGGACCTTCCATGGCAGGAACCAAGAAATCCTCCTCTTCTGGAATTCACGAAGCTCTTTCCCTCCCCTCGCCTCCCGTCGCCTAGATAATAACCCCCATGGCCTCCTCGTCCATTCCCCTCGAAACCCCGCACTCTCCTCGCCTCTAGATCTCGTGCCACCTCGCCGGAGTTCATCCCCGGGAGAGCCCCATCGGACTCCCTGCCTCGCCCCAGCCCCACCTCGCCCCCCTGGCACCCCTGCCGCACCTCCCCCACCACTCCCCACACCTTCGGCCCCTCCTCCGCCGCCCCACCCCACCCCGTCGCCATGCAGGCCACCGCTGGCTCCCTGGAACCACCGAGCAGGAGCAACGCGAGGAGCCCAGGGACTCCCCCGCCCCCTCCCAGGAGCGCCCCCCTCCTCCACCGGCACCTCCCCCGTCGGAGATCTCCCCCTCGCCGGAGTGCCCTCTCCCCTTCGCCGACGCAGCTCACCATCGCCAGGGGCAGCCCCTGCTTCGTTCAGCCACGGGAGGTAACTCCTCCTTCCTTTTTTTATTTTTTTTGTATTGTTTTTGTTTTGTTTTGTTAGTCTACTGTTAAATCTAGATCCAACAGATCGCATTAAACGAAACTTACCCCAACGGTTCTTGTAAAAGAACCGGTGGTTTTTATTTTTAGCCGACGTGGATTGGTTAGTTTACGTACATTTGCTAGATAGCCAAAAACGTGCACACATATTAGCCAATCAGATCTTGCCACGTTGCCGTTTTCGTTTTCAGTTTAATTCTGTAACATATTTAGTCCCGTTTTTGTTGTCTTTATAACTTTTGATCTAGAAGTCCAATGATGCTGATTCTTTTTGCGTTAGATCACAATTTGCCTGTAGTTTCCGAAAATATGTAATTTGTCTATGTTTGGATTTATAAAAATTGAGTTAGATCAGATTTGAATTAAAGCTTGTTTTGCTTATTCCGGGAGTTTAAAAATAGCTTTTAAATTAATTCCTTTTGCTACTGATCACTAGTGATCTTATTTATCAGTGGTAAAAGGTTCATAATTATTTGAGTACTGTAACTCATTATTTCATGTGAAACAGTTTCTGTTTCACTTCTTTTAGGATTATGAGTATTTCCCTTGCTTTAGTTGTTTTAAAATTGTTCTCTATCAACTTTCAGAAAGTTTATGTTTGGTTTCTGTTAGTTAAACAGTAGGGGTTCAACAAGTTTTTATTTTTATTTTTGTTTGTTATCATGAAATCAATTCTAGTTCTCTAATAACTTGCAATTGATTTCTCTACTGTTTCAACTCCCATTTGAAAATACTTTCAAATAGTTTTGTGAAAAGTACTTTATTTTATCTTACTTAAATTTATTTCTTAGTTCTCTGTTATTTTAATGTTTTCAGTTAGAACAAAAAAAACTATTTAGTGTTCGATGTAGTTGAAGACTCCCTAGTTTTCTTTGAAGTTTCCTTTGGATTCTTATTCGCTCTCTCTTATTGTTTTGATTACTAGGGTGAGTGCTTACGTGAATGATATGTTTGTTATATAGATTTCATCGGAGAGTGACGAGTAATCTATCAAGTTATTTCTCGAGAACGATAATTATTCTTCGTCAACATCACTACGCAAGTCATTTGAGCATGTATCACCTATGTTTTATGCATCGTAGTTCTACCATTCTATACCCATTTGCATGCTGACTAGGTACTGGAAAAATTATGGTTACCTAATGTAGTATCATGTGGTAGGCACCCGAACAACCCTTTACTTGGCCTGGGACAACAAATTATATTATGCTATGCTTGCGTAGACGGGGTTCTGGTTGAGAGTTTATCAGGAGTGATGCGAGAATAATTTAATAACCAAGGCCGGTTAAGTCAAGACTTTTCAAGACCTCGTGAAGCAAATGCAACTCTGGGTCAAGGACGGTTTTGATGGGCTCCCTAGAGAAACTAGTGGACGACCCGAGATGCATGGAGACATGCCATGACATCTTGCGGAAAGCTTCACCCAGGCGCAAAGAGACGGACGGATATTTTCAAGACCCAAGGCTTACCTGCACAGCCACAAGTCATTATGGGCTCTGCCTTGGTTGGACAACGTGGCAACTCTAAACAGGGGGTGCTAGCAGATGTAGAAGAATGGTAGGATTGGATGGGCACTGATAGGGGATCAGAGCGACCCGTTGAAAGACCATGTTTTGATCATCCGGTCTTCAAACACCCTGAAGTGCGAGGACATACACAGAGGCGATCAAATCTTGTGGGGAACGTGTGCAAAACTCTGCAGAGTCATAACCTAATCGATTAGCCGTGTCCACGGTCATGGACAATTTGAGCCAAAGGAACTGAAGTTATCTGAAATTCTCAACACCATTATATATATTTGATGGGGGTAATATTGTTAACTTGGGTATGAGAACTGGTTGGCGGAACCATCTCATTAACAACCAACAACATAGTAATATTTTGCTTTTATCCCCTCTATTGTTGTAGGAGAAAACTTTGCTTTTCCGCTAAAAACTTACAGCCCCACATGCCATATATGCATATAGAATAGATGATTACTTTTCACCTCTCTCTTATGTGACTTGCCGGCATATTCAATATGCTGACCTACACGGCTGCAACGTCTTATGTTGCAAATATTTTTCTTCGACGAGTAAGAGTACGATTCAGGGTTATGGTCTACACTCAACTTGCCGTTGGTGTTTATTGGGACTCCACTCCCTTGACTGTTTCCGCTGAGTTTTTAAGGTATATATCAGTTTGACGTTATTTACATGTGATTGCACTTTGATATATACATTGATGTACTGTGTGTGCCAGCATACTGATCCAGGGATGGTACAGATACACAGAGGCTTGACTCGTTTTGAGTCGGGTCTCTACAAAAATGGTATCAGAGCACATGTTGACTGTAGGACGTGACCCTAGAAAGTGGAAACTTCTTAGGATAGGATCTCTCAATAATCTTATTTTCAAGAACACCTTTCACTCCTCATCTCTTCAGATTTCATCAAATGTTCTCTCTCACCTCAAATAGTTATACAATCCCCTTACCCCTTTGACCTCATGAAGAATCAACGGAGTTCTACTTAAAAGTAAAGAGGATTTCACCACGCGTTTGAAGAATTGAAGCTACACCAACAAAAGACTCTCAAGACCCGAAGAAGTCGAAGACCCTGAAGTGTTCGAATAATTATATGAATATTAGAAGTCCAAACCCCTTTTATATACCCACGTTAGATACGATGATTTGTGAGTCGTCATTGGTGTGTGTTTTCCGACAGCCACAAATAAAACCTATTCTCAAAAATATAGTCTGTATTGTGTGTATCTCCCTCCCTCTCTTACCCGTCTCATCCCCAAAACCTCAACCCTACCAGATGGAGTATGAAGCTAGACTTGTAGTCTCTGGACCAATGACCCAGCTGGAGGCTGAAATATGGATTCAGAACATGGAGAACCACTTCGGGAGCAACTTGATCTCAAGGAAGTATGAAGTGGAACACGCTCTCAAGCACTTTACCCAAAGTGCTGCTATCTGGTGGAAAATGCACCATGCCATACAAGGATTTAGTGGAGCAGAAACTTGGGACGAATTCAAGAACACTCTGTTAAGATCCCGACTTATTCAGAAGTGCTATGATAATCCGAAGGAGAATACTTGTGCATGCTAGATCTGTGGAGAAATAGGACATACCCAGGAAGAACACAAGGATGGATGCACTCATTCTGAAGAGAATCACCTAGCTGAGGAGTGCCCAGTAGTCAGGTGACTTGTTTCCTTTGTGAAGGAACCACCCACTACCCAGCTCAGTGTCACATTTACCCCAAGGTGCAACAATTTGTCAAGCAATAGAAATATGCAATCAAGGAAACCCTCAAGGAGAAGATTCTAGAAGAACCTGTGATGAACGAAAATATAGAAGACCCTGATGAACAAGGTCTGACCAGATTTTTCTCCAATGCGTGTTACTCATGTGGGGAAGAAGGACATTATTCACAGAAATGCACGAAGGGAAGCCAAGAGTATCTAGGAAACTTCCCGACGGAAAAGGTTGAGTTTGATCCACTTGAAATAGAAGAACTGGCCAAAATAAAGGAGTCCGGAAAGAAGAAAAAGTACCCTCGGAAGAGCCAAATCTCTGCAGATAAAGACCTGAGTCATGTCAGATGTTACAAGTATATGGAATTTGGCCACCACAAATACATGTGCTCAGGAAGGAAGCCGGAAACCCAAGGAGCAAAAGCAAACACTAAGACGCCTCGAGACTTGTCAGAACTCATTTGCTTTCGTTGCAAGGAAGCATGACATTTTGCTAATGATTGTCCATGTAGGAAGAAAGCTAAAATGGAGTAGTTAAGTTTTGACCGCGGCAATTAGTGTAATCTGAAGCACTCTTGTTTTTCATGAGACCATGGAGTTGAATTTTTAGTAATAGAAGTCTCTGAGATTGTAATAACTTCATGAATCAATGGAATTTATTGTCTCATGATTGCCGATGTTGAAACTGTATGCGTTGTTTCTTTACGAACAAAGATCTCTGAACATTTATGAGGATATGAGAAAATATGGTCTATGCAGGCATGGGTATAATCCATTTTAAGTGTGGTAGTAATCGATAAACACATGGGATCCACTAAGTAGGAATGTACCATAATTACCAAGGAGACACATATATTCCCCTGAGTACCTATTTACTGACACCTGCAGATGCCAACTCTTTACGAGTCATTCCTCAAGGGCCCAGAAATGATCATGACCCTGACCAGTGATCATGATTACCCAAAAATCATGAAGGACATGATGAAGCACATTCATCTTGAAGGAGATGCAGTCTACAAATGCTACCCCTTCATGGAAAATGGAGTGGTACTTTGGTATGTGGAAGTACACCTCCACCATGTGAAAGGAGTTTGTCCAAAGACTATGGAGCAATACTTTTTCATTTCACGTGTACCACGAGCAACCTTCTTTGATGTTGTTCGTGAAGCTGCCATGGAAGCCATATGTCAGATGGGAGAAATACTTGAAGCAAGACTCCGTCATACCCAGGAATACTTGAGTGAAGTGCATACGGAGATGATGGAAATGAAGCTCATGGCCACCATGAGGAGGAAAGTTCCTGTGGAACTAAAGTATCTCCAAGGGAGAGAAATGCATAAAGTTGGCAAAAATGCTTGACCATACTGAACAATGTGGATGTCAGCATTTGTAATAAAGTTATTTTTTTGAATTTGGAGTTTTGAGGATGTAATATAGGATTGAGTATGAAATAAAAATGATTTATCGATGAAGCAATACCTTCTTATGGTATCCCACTGAGTGGCGTGTGAACCAAAAATAAGTCTGAGGATTTTTATTATATGATGGTTACCCCAAGAGTACGATGGAGGAAATACTATAGGATTTAAAGGCGGAGTAATTCCAAGTATGAGTAAAAGTGGGCCTGCAACCCACAGACCCCGGGACTAATAAGGATCAAGTACTATCTTTTGGAGAAGGAAACTTGTATCAACAAACGTTTTCTTAGGAGCATACGAAAACCTGAGAGTTGTGAAGATACGTTAGATGTTTTGTTTAGCTTGCAGAACCGATGGATTACACGAACTTCATTCGTGGACAAGAGAAATTCTGCAATGCTTGTGAGGATGCCCAAGTGTTAGAATGCGAGATTCGCTAAACCTTACACAGAGAAATGATTTGGGTGCGGAATGGATTGATCACCATGACGACTTACTCTTATCATCTATCTTGCTATTCGGTATGGTAAATTTGAGAGACTTACCCATAGAGAGACACGACGTTCTTTGAAGCCTTTGTTTAAGCCTTAGAATGGTATAAGAAAAGCCCATGTACATGGCACTTGTTGTCACGCGTAAGAAATTTTACGGTGAGGATGAAACCAAGATCCCTCTCTCTGCAGGATAACCACAAATGGTAGACCACCATGAGAATCATCGATAGGTTATTTATAATTAACCGCGAGACTGTCAGTTAAGAAGACCCAGTAAGGGAAGAAGCTTATATCAACAGAATAACCCTCGTTTTGATGGAGACATTATGAATATAGCGGAAGATATGAAGACTGTGAGGAGTCAGATGCTAAAACTCCAGGAGATTGTTAAAGTTTTAAGGGACCAGCAATCTTCATTTTAAGTGTGGTAGCATCCCACTTCGCCGGAGGTTGGATTTGTTAGAAGACCCCCAAACCCTAACCTTTCTTTCTAGCCTCTTCGAATCTCGAGGACGAGATTCATTTTAAGTGTGGTAGGTTTGTAACATCCCAAATTTTGGAATGTTAATATAATTGTTAGAATGATTGTTTGTTTGTTTGATTGATTTAAACCTAAGTGGTGTTTGAAACTTTTCAAAAACTTTTGAATGAGAGGGAATCAAATGACTTTCCCCTTCGCCGGTAAATTCAAATTCATCCATTTAAAATCAATGAGAGAAGATGACATGACTTCTTCAACTATAAAGAATTTGGATGGAGCTCGCATTTGAATATCTTTCGGTTTTGATTTGCAATTCTCTTCTCCTTTTCTTCACTCAAGAAATGGTGAGAAATATATTCTGTCAAACAGAAAAGAGAGGAGGAATATGACCCTCCAAAACTAGGGGCATTTTTTAAATATTTTGAGCCAAGAAAAACAAAATTTATATTGAGTAAATAATTGAAAAAACAAATAAAGCTTTTAGGGATTTCTTGAAAAAACATTTTCTTTAGTTTTTATTTTTGTCATGGAATAATGCCCATCATTTAGATTTTATTTTTCTGATAATTTGAGTATATAAAAACTATTTATTCCGAATTTATTTTGTTTCCTTTTTAATCATTTACTTTCCGGTTTTAAAAATAGGAAAGGAATCACTTTTATTTGGAAACTCTTGCTGGCCCATTAAGAGGTTTCCTATTTTGGCCCAACAGAGGATCTTCTTCTTCCTCTGTCTCTTCCTCACGTACACAGGACCTTCCATGGCAGGAACCAAGAAATCCTCCCCTTCCGGAATTCACGAAGCTCTTTCCCTCCCCTCGCCTCCCGTCGCCTCTATAAGAACCCCCATGGCCTCCTCGTTCCATTCCCCTCGAAACCCCGCACTCTGCTTGCCTCTAGCTCGCGTGCCACCTCGCCGGAGTTCATCCCCGGGAGAGCCCCGCCAGACTCCCTGCCTCGCCCCAGCCCCACCACGCCCCCCTGGCACCCCTGCCGCACCTCCCCCACCACTCCCCACCCTTTCGGCCCCTACTCCGCCGCCCCACCCCACCCCGTCGCCATGGAGGCCACTGCCGGCTCCCTGGAACCATCGAGCAGGAGCAACGCCAGGAGCCCAGGGACTCCCCCGCCCCCTCCCAGGAGCGCCCCCCTCCTCCATCGGCCCTTCCCCCGGTAGAGATCTCCCCCTCCCCGGAGTGCCCTCTCCCCTTTGCCGGCGCAGCTCACCATCGCCAGGGGCAGCCCCTGCTGCGTTCAGCCACGGGAGGTAACCCCTCCTACTTTTTTTTTCTTTTTTTTGTATTTGTTTTGTTTTGTTAGTCTACCGTTAGATCTAGATCCAACAGATGACATTAAAAGAAACTTACCCCTTCGGTTCTTGTAAAACAACCGGTGGTTTTTCTTGTTAGACGATGTGGATTGGTTAGTTTGCGGACGTTTGCTAGATAGCCAAAAACGTGCACACATATTAGCCAATCAGATCTTGCCACGTCGCCTTTTTCGTTTTCAGTTTAATTCTATAACATATTTAGTCTCGTTTTTGTTTTCTTTATAACTTTTGATCTAGAAGTCCAATGATGCTGATTCGTTTTTGCGTTAGATCAAAATTTTCTTGTAGTTTCCGAAAATATATAATTTGTCTATGTTTGGAGTTATAAAAATTGAGTAAGATCAGATTTGAATAAAAGCTTGTTTTGCTTATTACGGGAGTTTAAAAATAGCTTTTAAATTAATTCCTTTTGCTACTGATCACTACTGATCTTATTTATCAGTGGTAAAAGTTTCAGAATTGTTTGAGTATTTTAACTCATTATTTCATGTGAAAAAGTTTCTGTTTGATTTCTTTTAGGATTATTACTATTTCCCTTGCTTTAGTTGTTTTAAAATTGTTCTCATTTAAATTTCAGAAAGTTTATGTTTGGTTTCTGTTAGTTAAACAATAGGGGTTCAACAAGTTTTTATTTTTATTTTTGTTTGTTATCATGAAATCAATTCTAGTTCTCTAATAACTTGCAATTGATTTCTCTACTGTTTCAACTCCCATTTGAAAATACTTTCAAATAGTTTTGTGAAAAGTACTTTATTTTATCTTAGTTAAATTTATATCTTAGTTCTCTGTTATTTTAATGTTTCCAGTTAGAACAAAAAAAAAGCTATTTAGTGTTTGATGTAGTAGAAGACTCACTAGTTTTCTTTGAAGTTTCCTTTGGATTCTTATTCGCTCTCTCTTATTGTTTTGATTGCTATGGTGAGTGCTTGCGTGAATGATATGTTTGTTATATACATTTCATCCGAGAGTGACGAGTAGTCTATCAAGTTATTTCTCGAGAACGATAATTCTTCTTCGTCAACATCACCAGGCAAGTCATTTAATCATTTATCACCTATGTTTTACGCATCGTAGTTCTACCATCCTATACCCATTTGCATGCTGACTAGGTACTGGAAAAATTATGGTTACCTGATGTAGTATCATGTGGTAGGCACCCCAACAACCCTGTTACTTGGCCCGGGACGACAAATTCTATTATGCTATGCTTGTGTAGACGGGGTTCTGGTTGAGAGTTTATCACGAGTGACGCGAGAATAATTTAATAACCAAGACCGGTTAAGTCAAGACTTTTCAAGACCTCATGAAGCAAATGCAACTCTGGGTGAAGGACAATTTTGATGGGCTCCCTGGAGAAACCAGTGGACGACCCGGGATGCATGGAGATGTGCCATGACATCTTGCGGAAAGCTTCACCTAGGCTCAAAGAGACGGACGGATATTTTCAAGACCCAAGGCTTACCTGCACAGCCACAAGTCATTACGGGCTCTGGCCTGGTTGGACAACGTGGCGACTCTGGACAGGCAGTGCTAGCAGATGTAGAAGAACGGTAGGATTGGATGGGCACCGACAGGGGATCAGAGGGACCCGTTGAAAGACCATGTTTTGATCATCCGGTCTTCAAACACCCTGAAGTGCGAGCACATACACGGAGGCAATCAAGTCTTGTGCGGAACGTGTGCAGAACTCTGCGGACTACTCAAACCTTATCGATTAGCCGTGTCCACGGTCATGGACAACTTGAGCCAAAGGAACTGGAGTTATCTGAAATTCTCAACACCATTATATATATTTGATGTGGGTAATATTGTTAACTTGGGTATGAGAACTGGTTGGCGGAACCATCTCATTAGCAATCAACCACATAGTAATATTTTGCTTTTAGCACCTCTATTGTTGTAGGAGAAAACTTTGCTTTTCCGCTAAAAACTTACAGCCCCACCTGCCATATATGCATATAGAATAGATGATTACTTTTCACCTCTCTCTTATGGGACTTGCCAGCATATTCAATATGCTTACCTACACGGCTGCAACGTCTTATGATGCAGATATTTTTCTTCGACTAGTAAGAGTACGATTCAGGGTTACGGTCTACACTCAACTTGTCATTGGTGTTTATTGGGACTCCACTCCCTTGACTGTTTTCGCTGAGATTTTAAGGTATATATCAGTTTTACGTTATATACATGTGATTGCACTTTGATATATACATTGACGTACTGTGTGTGCCAGCATACTGATCTAGGGATGGCACAGATACACAGAGGCTTGACTTGTTTTGAGTCGGGTCGCTACACACACTTCAGCATCGCTACCTGTAAGAAAGTCTCATCATAGTCAACTCCTTGAACTTGTGAAAAACCCTTTGTCACAAGTCGAGCTTTATAAACGGTCACATTACCGTCTGCGTCCGTCTTCTTCTTATAGATCAATTTGTTCTGAATAGCCTTGCGGCCTTCAGGTAGTACTTCCAAAGTCCACACTTTGTTCTCGTACATGGATCCTATCTCGGACTTCATGGCCTCCAGCCATTTGTTGGAATTCGGGCCCACCATTGCTTCTTCATAATTCGCAGGTTCATTGTTGTCCAACAACATAATCGTTAAGACAGGATTACCGTACCACTCAGGAGCATTATGTGATCTTGTTGGCCTGCGAGGTCCGATAGTAACTTGATCCGAAGTTTCATGATCATCATCATCAACTTACTCCTCAACCGGCGCCGCAGCAACACGGGTTTCCGCTTGCCCTGCGCCACCATCTAGAGGAATTAGAGGTTCGACAACCTCATCAAGTTCTATCTTCCTCCCACTCAATTCTTTCGAGAGAAACTCCTTCTCAAGAAAAGATCCATTTTTAGAAACAAACACATTGCCCTCGGATTTAAGATAGAAAGTATACCCAACTGTGTCTTTTGGGCAACATATGAAGACGCACTTTTCCGCTTTGGGTTCCAGCTTTTCAGGCTGAAGCTTTTTGACATAAGCATCACATCCCCAAAGTTTAAGAAACGACAACTTTGGTCCTTTGCCATACCACGGTTCATATGGTGTTGTCTCAATGGATTTTGATTATGCCCTATTTAAAGTGAATGCACCTGTCTCTAATGCATAACCCCAAAACGATAACGACAAATCGGTTAGAGACATCGTAGATCGCATCATCTCTAACAAAGTACGATTACGACGTTCGGACACACCATTACGCTATGGTGTTCCAGGCGGTGTCAACTGTGAAACAACTCCACATTGTCTTAAGTGAGCACCAAACTTGAAACTCAGATATTCACCCCCACGATCAGACCGTAGGAACTTGATCTTCTTGTTACGATGATTTTCAACTTCACTCTGAAATTGCTTGAACTTCTCAAACGTTTCAGACTTGTGCTTCATCAAGTAGACATAATCATATCTACTCAAATCGTTAGTGAAGGTGAGAAAATAACGATATCCGCCGCACGCCTCCACACTCATCGGACCGCACACATCGGTATGTATGATTTCCAACAAGTCACTTGCACGCTCTATTGTTCCGGAGAATGGTGTAGCGACCTGACTCAAAACGAGTCAAGCCTCTGTGTATCTGTGCCATCCCCTGATCAGTATGCTGGCACACACAGTACACCAATGTATATATCAAAGTGCAATCACATGTAAATAACATAAAACTGATATATACCTTAAAAATCTCAGCGGAAGCAGTCAAGGGAGTGGAGTCCCAATAAACACCAACGGCAGGTTGAGTGCAGACCGTAACCCTCAATCGTACACTTACTCATCGAAGAATATATCTGCAACATAAGACGTTGCAGCCGTGTAGGTCAGCATATTGAATATGCTGGCAAGTCACAAAGGAGAGGGGTAAAAATATCATCTATACTATATGCATATATGGGAGGTGGGATTGTAAGTTTTTAGTGGAAAGCAAAGTTTTCTCCTACAACAAGAGAGGGGCTAAAAGCAAAATGTTACTACATTGTTGGTTGTTAATGAGATGGTTCCGCCAACCAGTTCTCATACCCAAGTTATCAATATTACCCACATCAAATCTGTATAATGGTGTAGAGAATTCCTGATAGTTTCAGTTCCTTTGGCTCAAGTTGTCCATGACCGTGGACACAGCTAATCGATTAGGTTTGACTACTCTGCAGAGTTTTGCACACGTTCCCCACAAGATTCGATCGCCTCCGTGTATGTCCTCGCACTTCAGGGTGTTTGAAGACCGGATGATCAAAACATGGACTTTCAACGGAACCCTCTGATCCCCTGTTGGTGCCCATCCAATCCTACCGTTCTTCTACATCTGCTAGCACCGCCTGTCCTGAGTCGCCATGTTGTCCAACCAAGCCAGAGCCCATAATGACTTGTGGCTGTGCAGGTAAGCCTTGGGTCTTGAAAATATCCTTCCGTCTCTTTGAGCCTGGGTGAAGCTTTCCGCAAGATGTCATGACACGTCTCCATGCATCCCGGGTCGTCCACTGGTTTCTCCAGGGAGCCCATCAAAACCGTCCTTCACCCAGAGTTGCTTTGCTTCACGAGGTCTTGAAAAGTCTTGACTTAACCGGCCTTGGTTATTAAATTATTCTCGCATCACTCGTGATAAACTCTCAACCAGAACCCCGTCTACACAAGCTGCAATATATAATTTGTCGTCCCGGGCCAAGTAACGGGGTTGTTGGGTGCCTACCACATGATACTACATCAAGATCCAAAATTTCCAAGTACCTACTTTGCATGAAATTGGGTGAGGAAGGTTGAAACTAATGCAATAAAATCTTAGGTAAATATATGATCAATGTGAACTTGCCTGGCATTACTTGATGAAGATGGTCGCTCTCATAATCCTGATAATTCTACTCGCCACACTCCGAGTAATCTATCGTAAACGTATAGCATTCAATAAACATTCATGCCAAACGGAAGAACCAAAATAACATAAGAACAAAACATGTCTTTGTGTAAAATAACAACATACTAAGGTTTAATAAAAAATAGGTTCTAAGTGTGTTGTAAAGGAAAGGTGAAAGGGGTCAACTCAAAAGAGTCAAAGGATGATCAACTATCGCTATATAAGCTCGACTTGCATACACTATGGGAGATGATAAAATATATTGGGAGAACAATATGAATGTTGTTTGACAAATAGTATAAGGCATAATAATTTATTTGTAGAAAGAATTTCTTGAAATGGAGCACTACAACGCAAGTTATAGCGAATTGAAGTATGAATAGAATTTGAATTCCATAAAGGTCAAAAGTATTTGAATTGGAGCATCGTTGTTATGAATAGGAAAGTACGTAACACTAGTGTTTAGGGGCAAAAGAAATCAATGGAAAAGGTGCTACTGTTTGCAAGTACATAACACTAGTGCTGGAGGGTCAGCAGTAGTACCGCTGCAGCCAGCGGTAGTACTGCCGGAGGGTCAGCGGTAGTACCGCTGGAGCCAACGGTAGTACCGCTGGGCTCGGGCTGTAAGTGGGGGTAACGGTCTGATTCCTTCCCCCACTATATAAATGGGGTCTTCTTCCCCCTTGGTTTGATCCATCTGTTGAGCTCTTGTTCTACCTCCATTGTTGACATTCTTAGAGCTTGCTAATTCTCAATCCCTCCAATGATTCTTGCT
Source organism: Hordeum vulgare subsp. vulgare (assembly GCF_904849725.1). NCBI lineage: Eukaryota > Viridiplantae > Streptophyta > Magnoliopsida > Poales > Poaceae > Hordeum > Hordeum vulgare. Next base: position 358,603,962 of record NC_058524.1, on the reverse strand, counting down.
TGTTCTTGAGGGAAAAGAGAGAGGAGATCTAGATCCACATCTCCACCAATCACTTTCTCCTCTATGTGAGGGGAACCCCTTGGATCTAGATCTTGGAGTTCTTTGTGAGCTCCTTGTTCTTCCTCTCATATTTCTCCATAGCTTTCGTTGTTGTGGAGGGATTTGAGTGTGAGGGACTTGACCACTTCGTGCATTCTTGCCATTGCATTAGTTGCATCGGTTTGACTTCTCCACTGTGATACGTGGAAGTGAGAAGTTGAGAAGCTTACTACCTTTGGTACTTAGTACCCTAGATATTGTTATTCGTGGATGCTTTGGCATCCTAGAAGCTTGGTGGTGTCTCGGAGCTCAGTCATTGTGGTGTGAAGCTCCGAGCAAGCGTCGGGGTCTCCAATTAGGTTGTGGAGATTGCACGAGCAATTTGTACGGGTACCGCTAACCGCCCTCAAGGGTTGCCACGTGTACGGGTTCGGTGACCGCCCCCAAGGTTTGCCATTTGTATGGGTTCGGTGACCGCCCTCAACGGTCCCTTAGTGGAATCACAGCATCTTGCATTTTGCGAGGGCGTGAGGGTATTACGGTGGCCTTAGTGGCATCTTGGGGAGCATTGTACCTCCACACCGCTCCAACGGAGATTAGCATCCGCAAGGGTGTGAACTTCGGGATACATCATCGTGTCCCCGTGCGTCGGTTATCTCTTACCCGAACCCTTTACTTATGCACTTTACTTTGTGATAGACATATTTTTCTTTGTAATATATCTTGCTATCACTGAGTTGTTTATCTTGCTTAGCATAAGTTGTTGGTGCACATAGGTGAGCCTAGTTGATTGTAGGTTTTGTGCTTGACATATTAAATGTTTGTTTTATTCCGCATTTGTTCAAGCCCAAACCTTAATTATTTTAAAGCGCCTATTCACCCCCCCCTCTAGGCGACATCCACGTCCTTTCATTTGGTATCAGAGCTAGGTCTCTCTTTATTAGGTTTAACTACCTAGAGAGTAAGGATGTTGACTAGGGGTTTAGGATTCACTAACACTCTTAGTTTCGATGGCACAAATTTTGATGTTTGGGTAATTCGCATGCTTAACCACTTTTGGGTCTTGGACCCAAATTTAGAGAGAATTGTAGATATGTGTTTTTCTCCTCCAAAGGATTCTCGAAATATATCTTTAGAGGATGAGAAAAACATTTATCTCAATGCTCAAGCTTCTAATGTGCTTGTTGATGCTTTGAGCAATGTAGTTATATTTCAACTCATGCCATGCCGGGATGCTCATGAGTTGTGGACAAAGCTTCAAGATAAATATGGTGTGTCCAAGATTTGCAGGGGTGATTGTTCTCCCTCCACCTCCGATCGTGTGGTCTTCTCAACTATATCTATTTCACCTACATGTGGATTGCCACAAGGTAATGATATGGTGAGTAGTGGTGACCATTGCAATAATGAAAGTGGGTTTATTGTTGATCATCCTTCATCACTATATTATTGCAATGCTTCATATTTCGGCGTTAACACTTCGATCACTCTAAATGTTTCACATGCTTGTGTTGATAGTCCGTGCATATCATATAAAAACTGCCTGTCTAAATCTCATGATGATATGCCTCCTATATCTTGTTGCCATGATAAAAATGTATATAATTCCTCGAGTTGTTGTGCTATCAATGTAGAGGAAATTCATCACTCCATGGAACAAGATGTGGCCTTGAATGATTCTTCAAGGGATCCTACATCATCATCTATTGTGACTCACTTTTGCCTTATGGCTAAGGCTTCAAAGGTATCTCCTACTTTGAATTCCAATATATCTCATGATGATGATGTTGATGATAATGGGGATGAGGATAATGATAAAGAGAGTGATAATATTTCATCCTTAAAAATTAAGGATGAAATGATTTTTAAATCTCTTTATAAGAATAAACTTGCTTGTTCCAACTTCTTAGAAATCATGTCTATTGCCACTGAGGGCAAGAAATACATTGAGGAGTTGGAATCTCATCTTGAGGAGCATGAGGCCACCATTGAGACAATGGAAGGTCATGAGCGTGATTACGCTAATGCGATCGTAGAGCTATCTCAAGCTCTTAATAATGAACAAACCACCAAGGAATCTCTTGAGGAAACCTTTGCTCTAGAATTATCTAGATTAAAGGGATCCTATGATAGAGCTCTCAAGGTGGCTAATCATTTTAGAACTAAAAATGATAAGCTTGAAGTTGCACATGCTAAACTCCTTGATGACTATGAGCACCTCGAAAATGGCTCAAGGGCTATTAAGAGCTCGCTCATCGAACTCACCGAGTCTCATGCTCAACTTGAAGCTTCATATGCTAAAGAGCTTGCCAAGGTGCCTTCTCCTCTTATTGCTAATGATTATGCTTGTGCTACTAACTCTACTTCTTGTGAAGCATCCATTTTAAAGGAGAATGTTGAGCTAAGGGCTCAACTTGAGTTGTTATCTAGCAATTATGGGAAATGGGAAGAAAGTCATGTAATGCTCACAAGCTCTCATGATGATCTTCTAGCATCCCATAATGTGCTAAAATTAGCTCATGAGGCTATTACTACCAAGGTGACATCGAGTGAGCCTCATGTGGACATTAGCACTACTTCTAGTCAAAAAACTATATTGCCATGTGCTAGTCCTTGTAATTCATCTACTCATAATGTTGCTACATCTTGTGATGAATTACTTTCCATGCCTTGTTGCTCTAACAATGAAGCTTATACTTCATCTAGTACTTGTGTTGATACTAACCATGTATAGGAAATCTAAGAGCTCAAGGCCCAAGTCACTTCCTTGAAGAAAGACTTGGAAAAGAGTCATGATGGAATGTCCACACTGAACAATGTCTTGTGTGGGCAAAAATCCCCAAATGACAAATATGGACTTGCATTCAACTCCAACAAGAAGAATAAGTACAAAAGCTTCAAAAATAAGGGCCAAGAACAAGTCAAGAATTCGGCCAAGGTTATTTGCTTCAAGTGCAAAATTGAAGGTCACCATGTTAGATCTTGCCCACTAAAGAAGAAGCCCCAAAGTCACAAGCAACAAGGGAAGAGGCCACAAGTGCACTCACATACTCAACTACGAGTTGAAGAAAGGCCCCTTCCCAAGAAGACCGAAGCCAACACTCCTCATGTTGAGAAATCAATAGGGAAGAAATTAAAGGGTAGATGTTGCTACTTATGTCGTGAGAAGGGTCACTTCGCTTCTTCTTGCACGAGAGGTAATTTATCCAACCCAATCATTATTGATGATATCTATTATCTTGGGAAGGATAAGGTTGGCAATGTGTTTGCCAAGTTAGTTGGTACTCAAAGTGGTGTGAAGAAAAGCACCATCTGGGTTGCCAAGCCTATTGTGACTAACCTCTTAGGACCCAACATGGTTGGGGACCAACAAGCTCAAACTTGATTAATAGGTATTTGTGGAGGACATTAGAGACTTGGATACATAATGAAGAATTAAGGGGTCTTCATCATTCATATTATCTCAAGCCAAGTCATTTGGATTATCGAGTTTCTATCCTATATCCAATGTGCCTCCTTACGGTAACTTGTACTTAAACTATTTACATTATTAGTTGCTTGCCCCTTTTGCATGTTGTGGTTTTGTACCTTGCATGTGTTTGTATATGTTGTCCTTCCAACTTGCTTATCTTGAGTAAGCGAATATGTGTATGTTGGTTTGCATATCATGTACATGTGAGTCTTGTATTGAGCCTTATTGCATCTTGTTTGTATCTTTGATTGGCTCTTGTGAGATATTAATGGATTATTTCATTATGGGGGAGTGATGTGCTTTGCACACCTCACGATCCTATAAATGTGTATACAAGGGGAATACCACTTAGTATTGATATTTCAAGATTATCTAGTTTCTATGTGGTATGTCTTACTCATGAGAAATTCAAATTCTAAATGGCCCATTAATTATCTCTTGTTGTTTTTTCGTTTTCCACTTGTTAATATTGTTGGGTTATCACATTATGGGGGAGTAATATGCTATGTGCATATTACAAGCCTAGAGAATGTGTACATTTGAGGTATTGCCACTTAGTGTTGATATTGTAAATTATCTTGTTCCTAGGTGGCATGTTTGCTCTACAAGTGTCATTTGCTTGCGTTTTGTTGGTAAAGATGATCTTGGATATATTTGCGATCCACCAATGAGTATCATTTCCAAAATACTTCTTGACCTTGACAATTGGTATTCCCATCATGTGGTAGGAATTGCTAATCGTCTTTACATTGGATTTTTTGTTTCGTTTGTCTTCCTCGCCTCTTGTGGATCTATTTTAACTGGTCTAGTGTCTTTATAGATATAGAGAAAGTGATGATCCCATCTTGTGCATTTTGTATTTAAATGCAAAATCTATATAATGCGCAACCCTTGGGGGATCTATCCTATTTTCTTTAGAACACTCTCTTTATTCGCCCATCATAAAATCTTTTGATCCCCATCAAGTGTATGTTGATGGGAGGCAAGTCTTGCTCTTTATGATGCTTTGTGCCATCATGAAAATTTGTCGAGGGTTTGGTTTGTTGGAACCTAGATCTCTTTTGGAAACTAGATACCTCGTGTCTGTTTTCCTTCAATTGGTATCTTGTTTCCTTTTATTTGGCATGTGTCAATGGATATCTCATTCCTTGTTGTATATTTTAATTGATATCCCTCAAGTGATAGTTTTTCATTTGCTATCTTATTATCACTTGATACCTTGTCTTTTGGTATCCTATCAACTATATGTTGATTGGATTCTTGAAAGCCTTGAGCAGGCATATTTACTATATGTATTTCCTTTGGCATGCTTTCTTTCATTGACCCAATATATAGGGGAAACTCCACCTTGTCATAAAATGGCTAACGTGTGCATGAAATTCAAATTCATATCTATATGCACATATGTATGTCGAGTTTGTCCTATGTATTGTTGGTTTTCTAACTCTTTGGTCCCAATGAGTTTGGGCACCATTTTGTTTGTTTTGTTGTTCCAGGAACAATTGGAGATGCATTGGATGCTCGGCTCACCTATAAGGAAGGTGTTGAGACCATGTGATTATTGGAGCCAAGTTAGGATGATCAAAGAATAACTATCTACTACATCAATCCAATGTTGTCTCGGTAACAAGTATCTACTTCATGCATTCTTTTCTTGCAAATGCCCATGTCTTTTCTTTGCAGGTTGCATCATGGCATGAATATCTTGATTCGTTCTTGTAGTACTTGTTTCCTTTCTCAAAGCATCGTAACGATGATGTCTTATTACTAGTTGGGATGTCTTTGATGTTCGTATGTTGGAAGTTCATATTGTACAATAAGAAAATATTAGGCCATGTGTTATGCTTCCAAGCAAAAGATCTTATTGATATATTTAAGACTTCCTTTTGGATATCTAGTTTGTTCCATTTGGTAACCATTTCGTGTGTGCATCCTTCTTTGTAGATATATATCATCATGATTGTCTTCTACTTAGAATCTTTTACACATGAGAGAAGTTACATCTCTAATTGATATCCTATTTTCTTTTACATCCACCGTGGCATTTCCTTTTTCAGTTTTTGGTGGCTTCGTGAAAGGATTTGTCTTGAGTGCGTATCTTATTTTCCTACATCTTGATGCACTCTTTGGCCGTGAAGATTATTTTTCCTCATGCCTGTCTTGATGAGGGTTTTGCCATTTTGATTGGTATCCCTCCTCTCTTGACAAGGTCCTTATTTCCTATCTTCACCATGGGTTGTCACAAGCGTTGGTTCTTATTTTGTTTATTAGTAAGCTTGTGAACCCATTTTCTAGTATGTGTGTGTGGGAATGATATGTCTTGCACTTTGTGTCTCATTTCATCAAGTCTATGTTGATGAGTAATGTTCATCCTTATCTTAGTCTTCTGAAGTGCCTTGCCATGACTCACACACATTATTTTGGTTGAGCCTAATCTGAAGTTGCTTCTTTTACATGTTGCTCAACCACTTGTTTTGTGCAAAAGATTTGCTTATTGTCTCATCTTTCTTCTTGCACCCGTTGTGTGTTTTTTAATTTTGGGGGAGCAACGGTCCTATTTTGTGCACTTGTATCAAATACAAAAATCTCTTATTAGTACACAAATCATGGGGAGCTTCTCTAGTTTTGATAAAACACTCCGTTGCTTTTATTATAATATCTTTTATTCATGTGGTTCGAAGGACCATATGATTGTTTGTTCCATCTGGTATCTTTTGATTGCTTGCCTCTATTTTGGTATGCCCTTGTGGCATACGATTCTTTTATTTGCAATCTTTGGGTCCTCGATATAGTTTGTTTTCCTCCAACTACTTATCATTGTATTTGTGTATTTCTTTGCAGTCATTTGCTGAGAAGTACACACTTTTTGGAGGACCACCAAATATATTGGCTTTCTAAACTTTTCGTCCATTTTGGCAATCGATGTCAATGGGGGAGAAGTTTAGAGAGTTTACTTTGGATATGTTAAGAGGGGTTTGCTTTTATTGCGTAAGCATTTACATCTTGCACGCATGCATTATTGTTTTGTATGTGTGCGGTTGGTTATGCTTATTTCCTTATATAAACTCTCTTGAAGTAGTTGTCATCAATTACCAAAATGGGGGAGATTGTTAGAGCATATATCTCCATATGTGGTTTTGGTAATTGATGACAATTCCTATGGACTAATGGTTGCCTTAAGTTATATTTATAGGATTTGTCCATAGGCACTTCTTGAAGTCCATCTGTTGGGTTCAAGGAGTTTATATGATGACCAAGGTGGTATTCAAGGTATTATCCAAAGAATGGTCATAGAGACACAAGGTTGATCAAGATCATCAGACAAAGGGTAAATCAAGATGATCAACACACAAAGCGTACAAGATGTACCGAGAGGGATCAAGTGATCCCATGGTATGGTAAGCAGTGTCCAATACGTATTTGTGTACTAACCCATGGTATTTGTGAGAGTTCTATGTGGGGGTTAGGTGTGTTTCCATGGGCTTGCGTCTAGAGGAAGACCTCATACAACCCATGAAGGATGACGTCAAGTGGTGATCGTCATCAAGATTGCGGTGTGCAAGTTCAAGAGGATCAGCACGAATATATCGTGCTTGAAGCTTGTCGTCCATTGTGGGGGCAATGGACTTGTGAAGATATGCTGAAGAGTGGCTCACCCATAGTAAGTATGGGGGAGCAATAGACTAGTCTTCATCAAGCCAACGCAATCAAGAAAGGTGGTCCATCTTGAGGAAGCCAAGATCATCATCATCTAGCTCAAGAGGACGAGGTGCAAGGTATAGGTTTGCCCTTGATAGGTTTTCTGTTTAGGATAGATTGTTGTACTATCAAGTGGGGCTCTCAAGTGAGTAGCTTGATTGTATCGTTCATTGAGAGCTCAAACCATTTGCATCCTTGCATCATACTTTTTGGTTCTTGTTTGGTGTTTCTCTTTGTGAGTTTTAGATCTTATGGCCATCTTCGTGACAAGCTCGAGTTCATCGAAAACGGAGTCCATATGCATCTACTATGATGTTTTCGATGTTGGAGTTTTTGCCGTTCTTCATTCATAGAGTTTTTCGATGTCGGAGTTGGCATTTTCATATCTGCATGGTCTTAAGATTTCTCTTGTTTTTCATATCTTCATTTTCATATTTTCGATGTTAGAGTTTTTCGATGTTTGGATAGCTCTTGTCGTCCTGAATCCAACAAGCTTGGGTTTGCTCGATTCGGAGCTCGTATGCGAAAGTTATGGCTGTTTCTGTGGCGAGCGGTAGTACCGCTGGACCTAGCGGTAGTACCGCTAGAGTGGGCGGTAGTACCGCTGGTCCTAGCGGTAGTACCGCTAGAGCTGGCGGTAGTACCGCTGTCCCAGCGGTAGTACCGCCCTTGGCCAGCGGTAGTATCGCTCCAAGTTTTTAGTACCGTCATCTTTGCGGTTGTACTGCGTCGGACATTTTTGCGAAGACTTTCTTGGCGGTGGTTTCCCCGGTAGTATCTTTGCGCTACCATGGGCTCAGCGGTAGTACCGCTGCACCCAGCGGTAATAACGCTCGAGGGTCAGCGGTAGTACCGCTGCAGCCAGCGGTAGTACCACCGGAGGGTCAGCGGTAGTACTGCTGGAGCGAGCGGTAGTACCACTGGGCTCGGGCTGTAAGTGGGGGTAACGGTCTGATTCCTTCCCCCACTATATAAAGGGGGTCTTCTTCCCCCTTGGTCTGATCCATCTGTTGAGCTCTTGTTCTACCTCCATTGTTGACATTCTTAGAGCTTGCTAACTCTCAATCCCTCCAATGATTCTTGCTTGTTCTTGAGGGAAAAGAGAGAGGAGATCTAGATCCACATCTCCACCAATCACTTTCTCCTCTATGTGAGGGGAACCCCTTGGATCTAGATCTTGGAGTTCTTTGTGAGCTCCTTGTTCTTCCTCTCATATTTCTCCATAGCTTTCGTTGTTGTGGAGGGATTTGAGTGTGAGGGACTTGACCACTTCGTGTGTTCTTGCCATTGCATTAGTTGCATCGGTTTGAGTTCTCCACGGTGATACGTGGAAGTGAGAAGTTGAGAAGCTTACTACCTTTGGTACTTAGTACCCTATATATTGTTCTTCGTGGATGCTTTGGCATCCTAGAAGCTTGGTGGTGTCTCGGAGCTTAATCATTGTGGTGTGAAGTTCCGGGCAAGCGCCGGGGTCTCCAATTAGGTTGTGGAGATTGCACGAGCAATTTGTACGGGTACCGGTAACCGCCCCCAAGGGTTGCCACGTCTACGGGTTCGGTGACCGCCCCCAAGGTTTGCCATTTGTACGGGTTCGGTGACCTCCCTCAAGGGTCCCTTAGTGGAATCACGACATCTTGCATTGTGCAAGGGCGTGAGGAGATTACGGTGGCCTTAGTGGCATCTTGGGGAGCATTGTGCCTCCACACCGCTCCAACGGAGATTAGCATCCGCAAGGGTGTGAACTTCAGGGTACATCATCGTCTCCCCGTGCCTCGGTTATCTGTTACCCGAACCCTTTACTTATGCACTTTACTTTGTGATAGACATATTGTTCTTTGTTATATATCTTGCTATCACTTAGTTGTTTATCTTGCTTAGCATAAGTTGTTGGTGCACATAGGTGAGCCTAGTTGTTTGTAGGTTTTGTGCTTGACATATTAAACGTTAGTTTTATTCCGCATTTGTTCAAGCCTAAACCTTAATTATTTTAAAGCGCCTATTCACCCCCCCCTCTAGGCGACATCCACGTCCTTTCAATATTAAAGAGCGTGTGCCACTTCATACTTCCTTGAAATGAAATTGCTCCCGAAGTGCTTATCCATGTTCTGAATCCATATTTTAGCCTCCAGCCGGGTCATTGGTCCAGAGACTACAAGTCCAGCTTTATACGCCATCTATTGGGTCCAAGGTTTTGGGGATGAGACGGGTAAGAGAGAGGGATAGAGGGAGATAGACACAATACAAACAATATTCTTGAGAATAGATTTTATTTGTGGCTGTCGGAAAACACAAACCAATGATGGGTCACAAATCATCGTATCTAAGGTGGGTATATAACAGGGGTTTGGAGTTCTAATGGTCATATATATATATTCGAATGCTTCAGGGTCTTCGAATTCTTCGAGTCTTGAGAGTCTTCAACTGGGGTAGCTTCAATTCTTCAAATGCATGTTGAAATCCTCTTTACTTTGAAGTAGAACTGAGTTGATCATTCATGTGATCGAATGGGAAAGGATATTGTCTAACTATTTGAGGCGAGAGAGAACGTTCGATGAAATCAGAAGGGATGAGAAGTAACGGATGTACTTGAAAATAAAATTTTTGAGAGATCCTTTCCTAAGGGATTTCTGGTTTCTAGGGTCACATCCTACAGTCAACATGTGCTCTGATACCATTTCTGAAGCGAGCCGACTCAAAACGAGTCAAGCCTTTGTGTATCTATGCCATCCCTGGATTAGTATGCTGGCACACACGGTACATCAATGTATATATCAAAGTGCAATCACATGTAAATAACGTAAAACTGATATATACCTTAAAAATCTCAGCGGAAGTAGTCAAGGGAGTGGAGTCCCAATAAACACCAACGGCAGGTTGAGTGCAGACCGTAACCCTGAATTGTACACTTACTCGTGGAAGAAAATATCTGCAACATAAGACGTTGCAGCCGTGTAGGTCAGCATATTGAATATGCCGGCAAGTCACAAAGGAGAGGGGTACAAATATCATCTATACTATATGCATATATGGCAGGTGGGACTGTAAGTTTTTAGCGGAAAGCAAAGTTTTCTCCTACAACAAGAGAGGGGCTAAAAGCAAAATGTTACTACATTGTTGGTTGTTAATGAGATGGTTCCGCCAACCAGTTCTCATACCCAAGTTATCAATATTACCCACATCAAATATATATAATGGTGTTGAGAATTCCTGATAGTTTCAGTTCCTTTGGCTCAAGTTGTCCATGACCATGGACACGGCTAATCGATTAGGTTTGAGTACTCTGCAGAGTTTTGCACATGTTCCCCACAAGATTTGATCGCCTCCGTGTATGTCCTCGCACTTCAGGGTGTATCAAGACCGGATGACCAAAACATGGTCTTTCAACGGGTCCCTCTTATCCCCTGTCGGTGCCCATCCAATCCTATCGTTCTTCTACATCTGCTAGCACCGCCTGTCCAGAGTCGCCACGTTGTCCAACCAAGCCAGAGCCCATAATGACTAGTGGCTGTGCAGGTAAGCCTTGGGTCTTAAAAATATCCGTCCATCTCTTTGAGCCTAGGTGATGCTTTCCGCAAGATGTCATGGCATGTCTCCAGGCATCCTGGGTCGTCCACTGGTTTCTCCAGGAAGCCCATCAAAACCATCCTTCACCCAGAGTTGCATTTGCTTCACGAGGTCTTGAAAAGTCTTGACTTAACCGGTCTTGGTTATTAAATTATTCTCGCATCAGTCGTGATAAACTCTCAACCAGAACCCCGTCTACACAAGCATAGCAATATAGAATTTATCGTCCCGGGCCAAGTAACGGGGTTGTTTGACAAGTAATATAAGGCAAAAGAATTTTATTTGTAGAAAGAATTTCTTGAAATGGAGCACTACAACGCAAGTTATAGTGAATTGCAGTATGAATAGAATTTGAATTCCATAAAGGTCAAAAGTATTTTAATTGGAGCATGGTTGTTATGAATAGGAAAGTACATAACACTAGTGTTTAGGGGCAAAAGAAATCAATGGAAAAGGTGCTACTGTTTGCAAGGTAAGATCAAATGAATGTTCGAATACAAATTTGAATCGCTCAAATTTGTAAGGTTCAAAGGTCGAAACTAATGATGCAACTGGATATAGGAGATCAATATGAACATGTAGAAAAAAGAATTACTAGATTTGAAATAGCAGATCAAAAGATACAAATACTTTAATATAACATTGAATCGGCTTAGAACGATGTGAACACTTTGGGGCACTAATAGATAAATCTGATTTGATCAAAATTATAAGTTGAAAATTTAAAACTAATGATACAAACAAAAAGATTACTTTGATATGAATCCGACGCAATTGGGTTCATCTAAAATGGAGCTACGGATAAAAAGATATGATCAAATAAAGTTTGAATATGAGTGTGAACTAATTTCGGTTTTTTCAAATTTCAAAAAGCTGATATGATAGGTTCACTGGATAGGTGGGATCAAGACGAAACTCTAGGCGTTGGTTTCATCTAATTTAGATAAACGAGTAAAGAGTTATGGCTATTTGAAAAATTAGGACCAAGCTGTTTTACGGAAGAAAAGTGCTATGTCTAATAGAATTCTAGGACTAATGTGTAAATACACAGACTAACTGATAAATCTAAATACTCTACCATATACTAGTGTAGGAATACTAGTCTAGAAATAATAAACTACGGGAGTATAAAAAAAATACGAAGAGAAATACCTTTAGAATGCAGAGTAAGAATTAATTCCAATGAGGAGACGACTTCGAGAAATCCCGCCGAAGAGAAGAGAATATTTTTATTTAATAAAACTAGTCAAACCAAAAGATTGATTTAACCCGAAATAGATGATTTTTTTGGATGCTCCTATGGGTCTATATTTATACGTCAAAGGAAATAGAAAGAAGAGGGACAAAGGTGCCGCATGGGCAATGTGGGACTAAACATATACGTATTGTGGAGGAAATAGAAAGAAGAGGGACAAAGGTGCCGCATGGGCCAAATTCAACTCGGCCGACCTCACCAGGCAATTCGGCCAGCTTTGTTTTTCTAATTTCGAATGAATAGTGTTTCCTCGTGAATAGTGTCTTTTTTTATTAGAAAATAAACAGCGAAAAAATATAAACAAACTTAAGAGAATATTTTATATAGGCATATTATATATCAAAATTTTCAGAATAAAATATCCTACAACATGGACATTTTACTTTTCACAAAATAAAAACTTTATAAAAATTATTTTTTTTTAAATTAAATAAAATTCAAATTTTGTCTTTAATATTTGTTGGCACTATTTTTCTTGTGACATTTGTGGCTGGAATCTTGTGCCAAAATAAAATTCAAATAAAAAACCAAAGGAAATATCAAATGCCACATTTATTCAAATTCTTTATAGTGGAAGAAGTCATGTTATCTTCTCTCACTGATTTTAAATGGATGAATTTGAATTCAAAAGAAAATGGGAAAGTCATTTTATTCCCTCTCATTCAAAAGTTTTAAAAATGTTTCAAATTCCACTCAAGTTTCAATCACTCAAACAAACAAACTCTCAATCTAATAATTATATTAACATTCCAAAAATTAATAATTTTGGGATGTTACAAATGGAGTATTAGTCATCTTGCCCATGAGGCATTGTTCGCACGTGTCAAGTGAATTAAAGTCAAGTGACTCCAAAAGTCCATCGGTATGGAGTTTCTTCATGTGCTTTACACCAATATGACCTAAGCGGCAGTGCCATAAAAACATGGCGCTATCATTGTTAACTCTAATTCTTTTGGTCTCAATGTTATGTATATGTGTATTATCGCTATCAAGATTCAATATGAACAATCCTCTCACATTGGGTTCATGACCATAAAAGATAGTACTCATAGAAATAGAACAACCATTATTCTCTGACTTAAATTAGTAACCGTCTCGCAATAAACAAGATCCAGATATAATGTTTATGCTTAACGTAGGCACTAAATAACATTTATTTAAGTTCATAACTAATCCTGATGGTAACTGAAGTGAAACTATGCCGATGGCGATTGCATGAATGTTGGAACCATTTCCCACGCACGTCGTCACTTCATCCTTTGTGAGCCTTCGCTTATTCCGCAGTTCCTGTTTCGACTTGAAAATATGAGCAACAGAACCAGTATCGAATACCCAGGCACTACTACGAGAGCTGGTAAAGTACACATCAATAACATGTATATTGAATATACCTGATTTTTCCTTGGTCGCCTTCTTATCAGCCAGATACTTGGGGCAGTTGCGCTTCCAGTGACCCATACCCTTGCAATAATAACACTCCTTTTCAAGCTTAGGTCCAGCTTTGGGTTTCTTCGTCGGATTGGCAACAGGCTTGCCGCTCTTCTTTGAATTACCCTTCTTTCCTTTGCCGTTTCTCTTGAAACTAGTGGTCTTATTCACCATTAACACTTGATGCTCTTTACGGAGTTCTAAATCTGCGACTTTCAGCATCGCGGATAACTCGCTGGGTGACTTGTTCATCCCTTACATGTTATAGTTCAACACAAAGCTCTTATAGCTTAGTGGCAGTGATAGAAGAATTCTGTTAGTGATAGCCTCTTGCGGGAGTTCAATCCCCAGCTCAGCTAGACGGTTTGAGTACCCAGACATTTTGAGCACATGTTCACTGATAGCCGAATTCTCCTCCATCTTGCAAGCATAGATTTATCGGAGGTCTCATACCTCTTGATCCGGGCGTTCTTCTGAAAGATAAACTTTAACTCCTGGAACATCTCATATGCACCATGACGCTCAAAGAGACGTTGAAGTCCAGGCTCTAAGCCATACAAGACTGCAGATTGAACTACTGAGTAGTCCTCCTTGCGTGCTAACCAAGCATCTTAGCATCTTGGTGAGCTGCGGCGGGTGGTTAATCTCCTAGTGCAGCATTAAGGACATAATCCTTCTTCCGAGCTTGCAGGAGCAACTTAAGATTACGAGCCCAATCTACAAAGTTGCTTCCATCATCTTTCAATTTAGCTTTCCCTAGGAACGTATTAAAATTCAGGGTGACTGTCGCGTGAGCCATTGATCTACAACACAAATATTTTCAAAGTGGACATGGACTACGTTCAAGATAATTAGAGTTTAACTAATCAAATTACTTCCTAAACTCCCACTCAAAAAGTACATCTCTCTAGTCATTTGAGTGGTCCATGATCCAAATTCACTAGCTCAAGTCCGATCATCACGTGAGTTGAGGATAGTTTCACTGGTAAGAATCTATATGCTAATCATATCAACTATACGATTCATGCTCGACCTTTCGGTCTCATGTGTTCCGAGGCCATGTCTGCACATGCTAGGTTCGTCAAGCTGAACCCGAGTGTTCCGCGTATGCAACTATTTTGCACCCATTGTATGTGAATGTTGAGTCTATCACACCCGATCATCACGTGGTGTCTCGAAACGACGAACTGTAGCAACGGTGCACAGTCGGGGAGAACACAATTTCGTCTTGAAATTTTAGTAAGAGATCTCCTCATAATGCTACCGTCGTTCTAAGCAAAATGAGGTGCATAAAAGGATTAACATCACATGCAATTCAAAAGTGACATGATATGGCCATCATCATGTGCTTCTTGATCTCCCTCAAAAGTAACATGATCTTCTTGTCACCGGCACCACACCATGATCTCCATCATCATGATCTCCATCAACGTGCCGCCATTGGGGTTGTCGTGCTACTTATGCTATAACTACTAAAGCTACGTCCTAGCAATATAGTAAACGCATCTGCAAACACAAACATTAGTTTAAAGACAACCGTATGGCTCCTGTCGGTTGCCGTACCATCGAAGTGCAAGTCGATTCTAACTATTACAACATGATCATCTCATACATCCAATATATCACATCACGTCATTGGCCATATCATATCACAAGCATACCCTGCAAAAACAAGTTAGACGTCCTCTAATTTGTTGTTGCGTGTTTTACGTGGCTGCTATAAGTATCTAGTAGATCGCATCTTACTTACGCAAAAACCACAACGGAGATGTGCAAATTGCTATTTAACCTCTCCAAGGACCGCCTCGGTCAAAACAAATTCCACTAAAGTTTAAGAAACCGACACCCGCCAATCATCTTTATGCAACGAGGTTGCACGTCAAGCGATGAAACCAGTCTTTCGTAACCGTACGAATAATGTCGGTCCGGGCCGCTTCAATCCAACAATACCGCTGAATCGAGAAAAGACTAAGGAGGGCAATAAATCGAACATCACCGTCCACAAAACCCTTTGTGTTCTACTCGAGATTACATCTACGCATGAACCAAGCTCTGATACCACTGTTGGGGAACGTCGCATGGGAAACAAAAAATTTCCTACAAGCACGAAGACCTATCATGGTGATGTCCATCTACAAGAGAAGATTTGGATCTACGTACCCTTATAGATCGTGCAGCAGGAAGCGTTAAGAAACGCGGTTGATGTAGTGGAACATAGTCACGTCCCTCGATCCGCCCCGCGAACCGTCCGACGAATCGTCCCGCGATCCGTCCCATGATCCGCTCTGATCTAGTGCCGAACGGACAGCACCTCCGCGTTCAGCACACGTACAGCAAAATGATGATATCGGCCTCTTGATCCAGCAAGCAAGTCACGGCTCTCCGGTGGTGGTGAAGGATCTACTCCTGCAGGGCTCCGCCCAAGCTTCGTAGAAATACGATCTAGAGGTAACACTATGGTGTCTAGATCTGAGTTGCACGTGGCAAAAGTTGTCTCAAAACATCCCTAAATCACCACTATATATAGGAGGGAGGGGAGGAGGCTTGCCTAGCCCTCAAGGGTGTGCAAGCTAGGGAGGAGGAGGAGTCCTACTCCAATTCTAGTCCAACTAGGATTGGAAAGTGGAGTCCTTCTCTTCCTTCCCACCTTTCTTTTTTTTTCTTTCTCTTTGGTTTTCTTATCCTTGGCGCATAGACTCTCTTGGGCTGTCCCACCAGCTCACTAAGGGCTGGTGTGCCACCCCTAGGGACTTTGGGCTTCCCCCGGGTGGGTTGCCCCCCTCCCGGTGAACATCCGGAACTCATTCGTCACTCCCGGTACATTCCCGGTAATGCCCAAAAACTTTCCAGTAACCAAATGAAGTTATCCTATATATCAATCTTCGTCTCCGGACCATTCCGGAAACCCTCATGACGTCCGTGATCTCATGCGGGACTCCGAACAACATTCCGTAACCACGCATATAACTCAACTATACTAAAACATTGTCGAACCTTAAGTGTGCAGACCCTGCGGGTTCGTGAAATATGTAGACATGCCCCGAGGTACTCCTCGGTCAATATCCAATAGCGGGACCTAGACGCACATATTGGATCCTACATATTCTTCGAAGATCTTATCGGTTGAGCCTCAGTGTCAAGGATTCATATAATCCCGTATGTCATTCCCTTTATCCTTCGGTA